>NC_074672.1:39535076-39625868 GCF_029448725.1 Salvelinus fontinalis | reverse complement strand
TTTGTAATGGAAGGTTTGGGAATCGCTTCCTTTTAGATGGTTGTAGAATTTTATGATTATTTGTTGAATTTTGATAATTAGCGGGTATCGGCCATATTCTGCTCTGCTTGCATTATTTGATGTTCTACGTTGTACACTAAGTATATTTTGTCTCAATTTGGTGTTCGTCCCATTTTTTGAATTGTTGGTTGGTGAGCGGCCCCAGACCTCACAACCATGAAGGGAAATGGGTTCTATAACTGATTCAAGTATTTTTTGCCAAATCCTAATTGGTCTGACACATTTTATGTTCCTTTTGATGGCATAGAAGGTCCTTCTTGCCTTGTCTCTCAGATCGTTCACAGCTTTGTGGAAGTTACCTGTGGCGTTGATGTTTAGGCTGAGGTAGGTATAGTGCTTTGTCTGCTCTAGGGCAACGGTGTCTATTTGAGGTCAACTGGACCTTTTTTGGAACACATTCGTTTTGTCTTACTGAGATTTACTGTCAGGGCCCAGGTCTGACAGAACCTGTGTAGAAGATCTAGGTGTTGCTTTAGGCCCTCCTTGGTTGGGGACAGAAGCACCAGATCATCAGCAAACAGTAGACATTTGACTTCAGATTCTAGCAGGGTGAGGCCGGGTGCTGCAGACTGTTCTAGTTTCCTCGCCAATTCGTTGATATACGCTACCGTTCAAAAGTTTGGGGTCACTTAGAAATGTCAATGTTTTTGAAAGAAAAACTTTTTTTCTTCCATTAAAATAACATAAAATTGATCAGAAATACAGTGTAGACATTGTTAATGTTGCCAATGACTATTGTAGCTTGAAACAGCTGATTTTTAATGGAAATCTACATAGGCGTACAGAGGCCCGTTTCCAGCTACAATAGTCATTTACAAAATTAACAATGTCTACACTGTATTTCTGATCAATTTGATGTTATGTTAATGGACAAAAAAATTTGCTTTTCTTTCAAAAACAAGGACATTTCTAAATGACCCCAAACTTTAGTTTGGGAAGAGCGAAGAGAGTACAGTATATGTGAAGAGGGTGGGGCTTAAGCTGCATCCCTGTCTCACCCCACAGCCCTGTGGAAAGAAATGTGTGTTTTTTGCCTATTTTAACCGCACACTTGTTGTTTGTGTACATGGATTTTATAATGTTGTATGTTTTTCCCCCAGCACCTGTTTCCATCAATTTGTATAGCAGACCCTCATGCCAAATTGAGTCAAAAGCTTTTTTGAAGTTAACAAAGCATGAGAAGACTTTGCCTGTGTTTTTGCTTGTTTGTTTGTCAATAAGGGTGTGCAGGGTGAATGCGTGGTCTGTTGTATGATAATTTGGTAAAAAGCCAATTTGACATTTGCTCAGTACATTGTTTTCACTTAGGAAATGTACGAGTCTGTGTCACGACTCCGCCGAAGTCGGCTCCTCTCCTTCTTCGGGCGGCGTTCGGCGATCGACGTCACCGGCTTTCTAGCCATCGCCGCTCCATTTTTCATACATCCATTTGTCTTGTCTTGTTTTCATACACACCTGGTTTTCATTTCCCCAATCAATCTACTTGTATTTAACCCTCTATTTCCCATCATGTTTTGTGTGTAATTGTCTTCTTGTCAAGTGATGTTCGTTAAGCGCTTTACTTTATTGTTCTGCATTTTGAGCACGTTTGTTTTGTTGTGCTCCCGGTTTGGAACTTTAATAAAGTGCGCTTTATTTAATATTACTCTGCTCTCCTGCACCTGACTTCGCCTTCATACACACCTTGACAGTCTGCTGTTAATGATAATGCAGAGGATTCTCCCAAGGTTGCTGTTGAAGCATATCCAACGGTAGTTATTGGGGTCAAATGTGTCTCCACTCTTGTGGATTTGGGTGATCAGTTCAGTTCTAAATATTGGGGAAGATGCTGAGGATGATGTTAAAGAGTTTAACTATAGCCAATTGGAATTTGTGGTTTGTATATTTTTCACTCCTGAATAGTTCCACTGGCCCATGACATTACCCTCCATCCAATTCATTATGTCACACCCAAATGAGTCCCATCTCCACCCTCCCTAACTCCTACCTTTCACCCTCTGTTTCACCCAAATTAGTCCCATCTCCACCCTCCCTAACTCTTACCTTTTACCCTCTTTTTCACCCAAATGAGTCCCATCTCCACCCTCCCTAACTCTTAACTTTCACCCTGTGTTTCACCCAAATGAGTCCAATCTCCACCCTCCCTAACTCTTACCTTTCACCCTCTGTTTCACCCAAATGAGTCCCATCTCCACCCTCCCTAACTCTTACCTTTTACCCTCTGTTTCACCCAAATGAGTCCCATCTCCACCCTCCCTAACTCTTACCTTTCACCCTCTGTTTCACCCAAATGAGTCCCATCTCCACCCTCCCTAACTCCTACCTTTCACCCTCTGTTTCACCCAAATGCTTCCCCTCTGCACTCCACCCAACACTCTGTGTGGTGGCTGAAAACATCACCCCTCCAACCTCTAACAGCACTGTACTGTGTGTCCTTCCCAAATTCTTCCCGCCTGCACCATCCGAGCCCGACCCCCAGCCAGCGTCTGTCCAGACACTCAGAGTAGGATGCCAAACTCTCCCCATCTCACCTTCAACTGGACTCACGTATTATATCCTTCTGGGACACAGACACACACACATGCACACAAACAAACACACACACGCTCCTACACAGACAAATGGCTGACACACAAAAACACCACTCCTCTGCCTCTATTACAAACTGTCCTCAATATCATGGCCTTTATACCCTGAATAGGCCCCAACTCTCCTATCTCCTTTCCTCTCTCCTCTCTCCTCTCCTATCTCCTCACACCTGTGTCCTCTCCTCTCTCTTCTCTCCTCTCCTCTCTCTTCTCTCCTCTCCTCTCCTCTCTCCTCGCACCTGTGTCCTCTCCTCTCTCTTCTATCCTCTCTCCTTTCTCCCAGCTCTCCTCTCCTCACCTCTTTTCTCTCTCCTTTCTCCTCTCTCCTCTCTTCTCTCTTCTCTCCCTCTTCTTTCCTCTCTTCTCTCTCCTCTCTTCTCTCCCTCTTCTCTCCTCTCTCTTCTTTCCTCCCTTCTCTCTCCTATCTCCCCTCACTCTCCCATTACTTATCTTATGTAGTTTTTCTAAAGTTTGTTTTATTGAGTGGAAGCCTGTGGTCCATAGCTGCAAATGTGATGATGACACAGACATATGCTAAACAACCTGGGAACAGGACTCAGTGGCCACTGACAGACCATCAGTATCGTTCAGCGTTGTTGGCCGAGAGGGTCTGAGATTGTGTGTGTGTGTAACAGGAAACACACTGTCCATTTCATTTCTTAAAATGTTTTTTTTTTACATTGTTCAAGCTTCTGTGGTTGCATGTGTTACACCATACAGCCGTATTTGGTCCAGCCTGTAGTCTACTGCCTGTAGACATGTTGTATTAGCTGAACATACTGTATCAGGTCCTTTATCAATACACTGCAGTGCATTTGTGTATTTGTAGGATAAGTGTTGTAAATGCACGTCTCCCTCTCTGTTACTCTTTCAGCTGTGGATATCAGTCTTTCACTGTGAAGTTGAATCTCCATACCCACAACTGAATTGTTTGTGCTGCTGAGGATCAGACAGACAGACAGACAGACAGACAGACAGACAGACAAAACAGACAGACAGGCAGCCAGACAGCCAGCCAGCCAGACAGCCAGCCAGCCAGCCAGACAGACAGACAGACAGACAGACAGACAGACAGACAGACAGCCAGACAGACAGACTAGACAGACAGACTAGACAGACAGACTAGACAGACAGACAGACAGACAGACAGACAGACATAGAGAGAGAAAACAGACAGACAGACTAGACAGGCGGACAGACAGACAGACAGGCAGGCAGGCAGGCAGACAGGCAGAGAGAGACATAGAGAAGAACAGACAGACAGACAGACAGAGATAAAACAGACAGACTAGACAGACAGGCAGAGAGAGATAGAGAGAAAAAACAGACAGACAGACAGACAGACAAGACAGACTAGACAGACTAGACAGACAGACAGCGAAAAAGAGTGGGAGAGAGAGAGAGAGAGAGAGAGAGAGAGAGAGAGAGAAAGAGGAGAGAGATATTAAGAGATAAATTGAGAAAGAGAGAGAAAGCATGAGAGTCAGTGTGTGTGTGACATAAAGATGGAGGGGAAAGGGAGAGTTAGTCTACACTATGAATTCACTACAACTTCAGCCTATACTCCACAGTGTAGGGGCCTTGCTGGTGTGTGTGTGTGTGTAATGTGTGTTGTATGGGGACAATGAAAGATGGCCGCTATTAGTGACTGCAGGCGTTTGGCTTCCTCTCCGAGGGGCAATGGTGCGTACCCATCCACCGCATAGCATTATGGGAACGGGCTCCAGCATACCATAGCAGCCATGCCATTAGACCTCTCTGTGTGTGTGTGTGTGTGTGTGCGCGTGTGTTTCTGTGTGTGAGTGCTTAACTGGTTTTCTCCCCATTGTTCGCTGTAGCCCTCAGGCTTTAAACATTCTGTCACTCTGTTTGTGCAGATGTAGAGGGAAAGAGAGAGGAATAAATAGAGGGATAGAGAAGAGGGTGAAAGAGAGGGAGAAAGAGAGGGAGAGAGAAGAGGGAGAAAGAGAGGGAGAGATAAGAGGGAGGGAGAAAGAGAGGGAGGGAGAGAGGGAGAGATAAGAGGGAGAGAGGGAGAGATAAGAGGGAGAGAGAGATAGGGAGAAAGAGAGGGAGAGATGATAGCGAGGGAGAAAGAGAGGGAGAGAGAAGAGGGAGAACGGGAGGGAGAAAGAGAGAGAGGGAGAAAGAGAGAGAGGGAGAAAGAGAGAGAGGGAGAAAGAGAGAGAGGGAGAAAGATAGAGAGGGAGAGAGAGAGGGAGAAAGATAGGGAGGGAGGAAGAGAGGGAGAAAGAGAGGGAGGGAGAAAGAGAGGGCGAAAGAGAGGGAGAGAGAGAGGGGGGAGAAAGAGAGGGAGAGAGAAAGATAGGGAGAAAGAGAGGGAGGGAGAAAGAGAGGGAGAAAGAGAGAGAGGGAGAAAGAGAGGGAGGGAGAAAGAGAGAGAGGGAGAAAGAGAGAGAGGGAGGGAGAAAGAGAGGGAGGGAGAAAGAGAGGGAGGGAGAAAGAGAGGGAGAGAGAAGAGGGAGAAAGAGAGGGAGAGAGAAGAGGGAGAAAGAGAGGGAGGGAGAACGAGAGGGAGAACGAGAGGGAGGGAGAACGAGAGGGAGGGAGAACGAGAGGGAGGGAGAACGAGAGGGAGGGAGAAAGAGAGGGAGAAAGAGAGGGAGGAAGAGAGGGAGGGAGAAAGAGAGGGAGGGAGAAAGAGAGGGAGAGAGAAGAGGGAGAGAGAAGAGGGAGAGAGAGGGAGGGAGAAAGAGAGGGAGGGAGGGAGAAAGAGAGGGAGGGAGGGAGAAAGAGAGGGAGAAATAGAGGGAGGGAGAAAGAAAGAGAGGGAGAAAGAAAGAGAGGGAGAAAGAGAGGGAGGGAGAAAGAGAGGGAGGGAGAAAGAGGGAGAGAGAAGAGGGAGAGAGAAGAGGGAGAAAGAGAGGGAGGGAGAACGAGAGGGAGAACGAGAGGGAGGGAGAACGAGCGGGAGGGAGAACGAGAGGGAGGGAGAACGAGAGGGAGGGAGAAAGAGAGGGAGAAAGAGAGGGAGGAAGAGAGGGAGGGAGAAAGAGAGGGAGGGAGAAAGAGAGGGAGAGAGAAGAGGGAGAGAGAAGAGGGAGAGAGAGGGAGGGAGAAAGAGAGGGAGGGAGGGAGAAAGAGAGGGAGGGAGGGAGAAAGAGAGGGAGAAATAGAGGGAGGGAGAAAGAAAGAGAGGGAGAAAGAAAGAGAGGGAGAAAGAGAGGGAGGGAGAAAGAGAGGGAGGGAGAAAGAGGGAGAGAGAAGAGGGAGAGAGAAGAGGGAGAGAGAGGGAGGGAGAAGAAGGAGAGAGAAGAGGGAGAAAGGGAGGGAGAAAGAGAGGGAGGGAGAAAGAGAGGGAGAGAGAAAGAGAGGGAGGGATAAGATGGAGAAAGAGAGGGAGGGAGAAGATGGAGTGAAGAGGGAGAGAAGATGTAGATATCCACACAGAGGCAGACAGACAGAGAGATAAACATATGCAAAGATTGAGAGAGGGAGGGATTTTGTGTGTGTACTGTGTGTGTGTGTGCGTGCGCACATGCATGTGTGTGTGTGTGTGTGTGTGAGGGGAGACACCGGGAAGAGATTTCAGTAATACTCAGAAAACAGAAATAATGTCACTGCTCAGTGAATGATCAGGAATTCAATCAGACTTGATGAAGTGAGACAAAACGTCTTAATTGTCAGAGGATTCTTTCTACAATAGAGACACAGCAGAAAGTAGAGCAACAACGGCATTGACCAAGTCATGTCCTCAATGAGTGCATGTAGACAGTCAGCTAGCCAATCTGAATGATGGAGGGGCTCAGTCAGCTAGTCAGTCAGCCAGACAGTCAGTCAGTCAGCCAGAAAGTCGGCTAGTCAGCCAGTTAGTCAGCCAGTCATTCAGTAAGCTAGTTCCTGAGCCAGCCAGTCAGTCAGTCTATCAGCGAGTCAGTCAGCCAGTCAGTCAGTGTTGATGTCTCTGCATCCCCAGTGTGACTGACTGGTGCTGTGCTGTTTCTTCAGTCTATTTCCCATTACTACGTGGTCCCTCTCACCCAGTGATGGAGTAGTCTATCAGACCTGTGTGTGTCTTTCTGTGTGTATCAATGATCAAGGTAAGACCCAGATGCAGACTGTCGAAGTAACACTATTTATTGTGGCAACAGGGGCAGGCAAAGACAGGTCAAGGCAGGCAGGGGTTGGAAATCCAGGGTAAGGCAGAGGTACAGGATGGCAGGCAGGCTCAGGGTCAGGCAGAGAGGTTAGGCGGGTGGATACAGGGTCAGGACAGGCAAAGGTCAAAATCGGGAGGACTAGCAAAGAGAGGCTGGGAAATGATATGAGCTGACAGGAAAACCGCTGGTAAGCTTGAACAAACAAGATGATCTGACAACAAACAGACTGAGAACACAGGTGTAAATACACAGGGGATAATTGGGAAGATGGGCGACACCTGGCGGGGGGTGGAGACAAGCACAAGGACAGGTGCAACAGATCAGGGCGTGACAGAGTGTGTGTGTGTTTCTGTCCCCAATCCATTCCATGAGAACTGATCTGTAGTTTATTCATCCTCATTGATGATGGTTGTAGTTGTGACTGTGTGTGTGTGTGTGTGTGTGTGTGTGTGTGTGTGTGTGTATGTGTGTGTGTGTGTGTGTGTGTGTGTGTGTGTGTGTGTGTGTGTGTGTGCGTGTGTGTGCGTGCGTGTGTGTGTGTGTGTGTGTGTGTGTGTAGTAAAGGGGAACCACAGAGAATGTCTCTGTGCCACCAGATATGGGACTCAGACCAACGTGCTTCTGAGGCGAGGAGGACAAGCGTGAAATGAATTGTTCCACTTCATCTCCGACCAGCCTCCTTCTTTTGAGGGAGTCATGTGTCGCCTGGTGAACGCCGCAGGGGGACAAAAGAGGAGGGTTGGTGATGTACTGTTAGTTTTCCTGTGACTACGGATTTCCTCCTGTGAATTTGAGGAGATGCTCCTGGTTCTTTCTCGGCAAACGAGCGCTCACTGTTCCACCGGCAGGAACACAACACTAACTAGGCCGTATACACACACACACAGATACACAGACAGACAGACAGACAGACAGACAGACAGACAGACAGACAGACAGACAGACAGACAGACAGACAGACAGACAGAAAGAAAGAAAGAAAGAAAGAAAGAAAGAAAGAAAGAAAGAAAGAAAGAAAGAAAGAAAGAAAGAAAGAAAGAAAGAAAGAAAGAAAACCATCCCCATCCCCTCTGGTCTCCCTTCCTCTTCAGTGTCAGAATGTAATTGCCAAACGATGACAGTGCAACAATAACACTGGTATTCTCCTGAACATACTCTGTGCACCGTTAAACACACACACACACTAAAGTGCTATTTTATTGACTGCAGGAAATTGGCTCCATCCTGCCATTGCACGTTTGGTCTGAAGTTCAGATGAATCATTTAATTGTCCCGTTATTTTTTATATTTCCACACCTCTTAAAACACTTTCTTGTCTTCATTTAAAAATATCTTAATTTATAAATTGTTCAGTTAACTCTTAAGAGCCTAAGAGCCTATTGATGCAAATCCCATCAACATTTGTCAGTTGAAATGTTTAATATCTAGGAGATATGTCTCTTTGTAGACTTTTAGTGTAGGTGAAATTTGTGTCCCTATTCTGTGTGTCTTAGTGTTCTGATGACAATTTAGATTACGGGTTCTTTTCAATACACATCGCAGAAGTTCAGTTTTACAGCGTGATTGGAATTTAAAGGCAATGTTCCCGCGTTTGCAGTCTCTGCTTTCACTGTAAATGCTGAATTTGTCGGCTCAATTACCTTTACATTTCTATCACGGAATCTGAATTCAGCTTTCCAGATTGCATAGAGCCCTAATTTTAAAAAATGTATTAAAATGTTTTTTTCTTATGCTACTAAACTGTTGGACACCTTGCCACAAGGTGTCATTGAGGCAGGGTCTGGATGGTGAGTGGAGGGCCAGTCATCCCACGAAAGGCAGGTCACATCACACTGAACTCTGGGCGACTGTGCTCAGACTGGAAAATACACAGAAGGAGAAAAAGAGAAGTGATACGACAGGAGAGGAAATGAGAGAGAGGTTGATACACTGACAAAGGGAGAGACAGGAAGTAAAGAGAGAACGAGGGAGGAGGAAGAGAGTGCTCCCGCCCTGCTTCCCAGAAACAGTCTGAGAATAGATTGAGCGTAACGGTCCAGACGGAAGAATAATCTGCTGCTCTCCCTCTTTTCAAGCTGTTTTTTCTCCCTCTCTTTTTGTTATGGATGTCCCAGTCTTAAAGCATCAAAGAGTCTATTAACTGGAGTTATCAGGCTCTTTCTCTCTTTGCAATGTTTAAATCCCTTGCTTCCTCCGCTCTCTAAAGCGGAGTAAACTGGGTCTGCCATGCACAACAATCCTTCCTGTTATAAGGGAGGCCCTGACGTAGTATGAAAGGAGGTTTACAACAGCAGCCCGACCAGCGCTGGCTGTTACAAACCATATTTCCTATATCGTTGTCTCTTTCTGTTTCTAACCCTTCCTCTCTCTCTCTCTCTGCCTGTGCCCTCCTATACAACCCCCCCCCCCCCCCAAAACAAACATAAAAATAAATATTTGTAGATACAGTTGCAGTCGGAAGTTTACATACACTTAGGTTGGAGTCATTAAAACTCGTTTTTCAACAACTCCACACATTTCCTGTTATTAACAAACTATAGTTTTGGCAAGTCGGTTAGGACATCTACTTTGTGCATGACACAAGTATTTTTTTCCAACAGACAGATTATTTCACAGACAGATTATTTCACTTATAATTCACCTTATCACAATTCCAGTGGGTCAGAAGTTTACATACACTAAGTTGACTGTGCCTTTAAACAGCTTGGACAACTCCAGAAAATGATGTCATGGCTGTAGAATCTTCTGATAGGCTAATTGACATAATTTGAGTCAATTGGAGGTGTACCTGTGGATGTATTTCAAGGTTTACCTTCAAACTCAGTTTGACATCATGGGAAAATCAAAAAAAATCAGCCAAGACCCCAGAGAAAAATTGTAGACATCCACAACTCTGGTTCATCCTTGGGAGAAATTTCCAAAAACCTGAAGGTACCACGTTCATCTGTACAAACAATAGTATGCAAGTATAAACACCATGGGACCACGCAGCCGTCATACCGCTCAGGAAGGAGGCGCGTTCTGTCTCCTAGAGATGAACGTACTTTGGTGCGAAAAGTGCAAATCAATCCCAGAACAACAGCAAAGGATATTTTGAAGATGCCGGAGGAAATGGGTACAAAAGCATCTATATCCACAGTAAAATGAGTCCTATATCGACATAACCTGAAAGGCTGCTCAGCAAGGAAGAAGCCACTGCTCCAAAACCGCCATAAAAAAGCCCGATTACGTTTTGCAACTGCACATGGGAACAAAGATTGTACTTTTTGGAGAAATGTCCAAAAATAGAACTGTTTGGCCATAATGACCATTGTTATGTTTGGATGAAAAAGGGGGAGGCTTGCAAGCCGAAGAACACCATCCCAACCGTGAAGCACTGGGGTGGCAGCATCATGTTGTGGGGGTGCTTTGCTGCAGGAGGGACTGGTGCACTTCACAAAATAGATGGCATCATGAGGATGGAAAAGGATGTGGATATATTGAAGCAACTTCTCAAGACATCAGTCAGGAAGTTAAAGCTTGGTCGCAAATGGGTCTTCCAAATGGACAATGACCCCAAGCATACTTCCAAAGTTGTGGTAAAATGGCTTAAGGACAACAAAGTCAAGGTATTGGAGTGGCCATCACAAAGCCCTGACCTCAATCCTATAGAAAATATGTGGGCAGAACTGAAAAAGCGTGTGCAAGCAAGGAGGCCTACAAACCTGACTCATTTACACCAGCTCTGTCAGGAGGAATGGGCCGAAATTAACCCAACTTATTGTGGGAAGCTTGTGGAAGGCTACCTGAAATGTTTGACCCAAGATAAACAATGTAAAGGCAATGCTACCAAATACTAATTGAGTGTATGTAAACTTCTGACCCACCGGGAATGTGATGAAAGAAATTAAAGCTGAAATAAATCATTCTCTCTACTATTATTATAACATTTCACATTCTTAAAATAAAGTGTTGATCCTAACTGACCTAAGACAGGTAATTTTTACTAGGATTAAATATCAGGAATTGTGACTTAAACTGAGTTTAAATGTGTTTGGCTAAGGTGTATGTTAACTGCTGACTTCAACTCTACATGCTTTAGGATACATGTGAAATATTTTAAATTGGCCAAATAATGTATTTAACATTTTTTATTTAATACATTAAATATATTACAACATATATTACGGAATGTATGTATACATTATTTAAATGTTTACCTAAATCTATGTAAAATGTACAGTATATCACAATATATACTGAACAAAAATATAAACACAACGTGACAATTTCAATGATTTTACTGAGTTCCAGTTCATATAAGGAAATCAGTCAATTGAAATACATGAATTAGGCCATAATCTATGGATTTCACATGACTGGGCTGGGGTGCAGCCATGGGAGGACCTAGGAGGGCATAGGCCCACCCACTGGGGAGCCAGGCCCAGCCAATCTGAATGATTATTTCCCCAAAGGGCTTTATTACAGACAGAAATACTTCTCGGTTTCATCAACTGTCCGGGTGTCTGGTCTCAGATTATACTGCAGTTGAATTAGCCGGATGTGGAGGTCCTGGGCTGGCGTGGTTACACGCGGTCTGCGGATGTGAGGCCGGTTGGACATACGGCCAAATTCTCTAAAACAACGTTGGAGGCGGCTTATGTTAGAGACATGAACATTCAATTCAATGTCAAAAAGCATAAAAAATGTATGGCAATTTAGCTAGCTAGCTTGCAGTTGCTAGCAAATTTGTCCTATTTAGCTAGCTTGCTATTGCTAGCAAATTTGTCCTGGGATATAAATGTTGAGTTTTTATTTTACATGAAATGCACAAGGTCCTCTATTCCGACAATTAATCCACACATAAAACGTTCAATCGAATCATTTCTAATCATCTCTCCATCCAGACTTTTTCTTCTTTGGACTTACATGGTGATTGGCAACTAACTTTCATAAAAGGTGTATTACCACCACCGACCTCCGTTCGTCTTTCAGTCACCCATGTGGGTATAACCAATGAGGAGATGGCACGTGGTTATCTGCTTCTATATACCAATGAGTAGACGGGAGAGACAGGACTTGCAACGTGATCAGCGTCACAAATAGAACTGACTTCTATTTTATCCCTTGGCAACGCAGACGCTCGTTGGCGCGAACGAGCAATGTGGGTGCAATAATTGAATAACGTATGTCTACATTTATTTTGCAACACTCGCGGACTCGATACGAGCGGTGTAGTCAGCATGTTAGTAAATATGTGATCAATACATGTTGATAATTTCATTCCTGTGCTGTTTGTAACTACCCTGGTAGATTGACTGATAACCTGAACCAGGTTGCAGGCATTGGTTACAGTTTGAAGAGTTTTCTTGAGTGGGCATTTTGATGAAAGCCAGTCAATATTTAAATCACCCAGAAAATATACTTCTCTGTTGATATAACATGCATTATCAAGAATTTCACACGTTATCCAGATACTGACTGTTAGAACTTGGTGATCTATAGCAGCTTTCCACAAGAATGGGCTTTAGGTGAGGCAGATTCATTTGTAGCCATATTACTTCAACAGTATTTAACCTGTTTGGCGTGCAAGCCCGACGTCGGTACACTTATGACAACAGCCACTTCAAGTACAGGGCGCGAAATTCAAAATATATATTTTTTTAATATTTAACTTTCACACATTAACAAGTCCAAGACACCAGATGAAAGGTACACATCTTGTGAATCAAGTCAACATGTCCGATTTTTTTAATGTTTTACAGGGAAGACACAATATGTAAATCTATTAGCTAACTACGTTAGCAAAAGACACCACTATTTTTACTCCATCCGTTTTTTACTACATCAGTAGCTATCACAAATTCGACCAAATAAAGATATAAATAGCCACTAACCAAGAAACAACTTCATCAGATGACAGTCTGATAACATATTTATTGTATAGCATATGTTTTGTTAGAAAAATTTGCATATTTCAGGTATAAATCATAGTTTACATTGCAGCTACAGTCAGAAATTGCACCGAAAGCAGACAGAAAAATTACAGACACCAACGCCAAATAACTAAATACTTATCATAAAACATTTCTGAAAAATACATAGTGTACAGCAATTGAAAGACAGGCATCTTGTGATTCCAGACAATATTTCCGATTTATCAAGTGTTTTACAGCAAAAACACAATATAGCGTTATATTAGCTTAGCACAATAGCAAACATAACAACAGCATTGATTCAAGGCAAAAATAGCTATAACGTATAAACCACCAAAATATATTAATTGTTTCACTAACCTTCTCAGAATTCTTCAGATGACAGTCCTGTAACATCATATTACACAATGCATATAGAGTTTGTTCGAAAATGTGCATATTTAGCGGCACAAATCGTGCTTAGACAATGAGAATAGTGTCCATAATGTCAAGCAATCTGTCCGGCGCCATCTTGTAAAGGCACCTTTTCTTATCGAATACTATTCATAAACTTGACTAAAAAAATACAGGTTGGACAGCAATTGAAAGACAAATTAGTTCTTAATGCAATCGCTGAATTACATTTTTAAAATTAACCTTACTGCGCAATACAGGCTGCGATAACGCAAGGCTACACTGCAGGAAATGGCGTCTTATGCATTTGACATTTTTCAACAGAACAATGAATTATCAGCATAAATAGTTCTTACTTTTAGATGAACTCCCATCAGAATCTTGGGAAATGTGTCCGTTGTCCAAAAGAATCGTTGCTAGGTTGGAGAACGTCGTCTTCAACGTTGCAATTAGCAGTAAACAATAGCCATGTGGGCCAGAGATACCCAACTTCCTAAAACGTCACGAAAATAAATACCCGAAAATCGCAATATACTGACATAAACTGATATAATTAGGTTTAAAATAACAACATTACGATGTCTTCAACACCTATATCGAATAAAAACAGAGCCGGATATATCTAGGAGCTAATACGGGAGCTTCTAAAATGACATGCCAAGACCCTTCCTGCGTCAGAGCGAAGAGTGGAAAGATGGGACACTTTGGTTCCAAGCAATTTATAACCTTTGGGACCTACGTAGAAACTCCATTTCAACTCTCCCTATTCGCTGACACCCAGTGGAAGGCGTATGCAGTGCATCTCAACCAATAGAGGACAGATCATTTTAACGTGGGCCATTTTGAGCACTTTTCTGGGATGCTTGCGTTTTTCATTGCTTTACTGGCAAGCTTAGCAGAAGGAGATATTTTCATGTTATTTATGTTAGTGCAGGGTGAGCTACACACAGTGGACTTCCTACTAGGGCACACTGCCTCAGTGCTAACCGCATAAATCTGGTTCATAGGCACATAGGATTAGCAGAGGCATTCAGGGCAGTTAGAGGGACATACATTAGGTTACGTGCAGTGTGTCTACCAATGCCCCTGGTATAATGTATATTTGCTAAAGCATTTTGATGATTCAGCGACACAATGATAGGGATTAACTGAGCTGGGCTTGGGTCATTGATAAGTCATTGTCTCAACGCAGCCTTATAATTCTGTGAAAGGATCCAGGAACCCAAATGATTTCGGTGGATCCAATCCTCCTTATAAAACGTGTTTTGTTTCCAAAAGATATCAAAATTGTAAACAAAAGCTACACCCATTGAGCTGCAATAGTCACGTAGCCAGTTGTGAAGAGAAAGAATCATGCTAAATCATTCAATGCCATGATTCAGAGGACACAGGGACAGATATGACGGGTCTTTTATTAGTGTCTAGCAGAGAGTCAATCAGCTCTTTAAAATCCAGTTTCAACTGTTCAGAGCTGCCCTTCATAATGTCATAAAAACCCACGTGGACTACGATAGAATCTATGTCCATTTCCTGGTGTAGTACATTCGGGAGCAGCTTAGTAATGTCATTTACCCGGAGCTCCGGGATAGGACATAGTTTTTGCACCAGGAACAGTCACATTTCTTACCATGGATCTGTCCAAAATCACGGCTAGTGAGAAGGACGAGGAAATCCGCCCACTCCCAAGCTTCACAGAATGGTGCAAGCCTCTGACAGATGGAGAAGCCCCGCTAGATCCAGAGCAGGGACGGAAGGGTGCCGACGTCGAAATCATAGGGGAAGGAGTAGGAGTAGGCACTGCGGCCGCAGACACAGGTACCCCCAGCGACGAAGGTGCAGGAAGATCAGGCTCCAGGGCGGCGAAACTATTTGTTGTTTGTATCCGCTCCGGGCCTCTCGTTGGGAGTGTAGACTGTTTTGCGGGAGGCTGCGGTCTTCAGTTTCCACGGCTCTCCTCCACACAGCTAGGCTGCCCATAATAGTTGAATAACAAAGATTGGTTACGTTTTAGTTAAATAACAAACCAAGTGTTTCCAGGCATCATGGTATCAAGAACAAGATAAAACTTGTTGAAACTAGCCACCTACGATTCCCCACATAGCAGCTCAGTGTCATTGTTGCTAGCTATCTGGCCATACAGAATCACAACACACAACTTTCTGCCCCATTGAAGTGTGTGCATCGTTTTTGTGAGGTTGTCAGCTGACCCGTCTATTAATCAATAAGTAAAGAGTCATTTAAGAAGCCGACTAAGGAACAACTTTGGCCACCCTGTAGACTAGATGTCATAGTTTTGGAATAGTTTTGCCATAGTTGTCATAGTTGTCATAGTTTTGGAACTTTTGGAATATTATCAGGAATTACATGCATTTGAGAAAAGATGCAATGTTTGTACATGCATCTCTGGAATGCATTTTAAGGCATTAACTGTATTTTGGCAAAGAGGAAAATGTATCTACACTACCGTTCAAAAGTTTGGGGTCACTTAGAAATGTCCTTGTTTTTTAAAGAAAAGCACATTTTTGTCCATTAAAATAACATCAAATGATCAGAAATACGGTGTTGTCACGATCGTGTTGACATGAATGAGAGGACCAAGGCGCAACATGATATGAATACATCTTCTTTATTAACAACGACGAAGATGATCACGAAACACTTAAACAACACTAACAAAAACAACAAACGATCGTGAAACTTCAAACGTAAGTGCACACACAAACTACACTGCTCAAAAAAATAAAGGGAACACTTAAACAACACAATGTAACTCCAAGTCAATCACACTTCTGTGAAATCAAACTGTCCACTTAGGAAGCAACACTGATTGACAATAAATGTCACATGCTGTTGTGCAAATGGAATAGACAAAAGGTGGAAATTATAGGCAATTAGTAAGACACCCCCAAAAAGGAATGGTTCTGCAGGTGGTGACCACACACCACTTCTCTTCCTATGCTTCCTGGCTGATGTTTTGGTCACTTTTGAATGCTGGCGGTGCTTTCACTCTAGTGGTAGCATGAGACGGAGTCTACAACCCACACAAGTGGCTCAGGTAGTGCAGCTCATCCAGGATGGCACATCAATGCGAGCTGTGGCAAAAAGGTTTGCTGTGTCTGTCAGCGTAGTGTCCAGAGCATGGAGGCGCTACCAGGAGACAGGCCAGTACATCAGGAAATGTGGAGGAGGCCGCACAGCCCTCCATGTGCTCGCCAGAGGTAGCCTGACTGCCATTAGGTACCGAGATGAGATCCTCAGACCCCTTGTGAGACAGTTTCAGTTTCTGACAGACACAACAAACCTTTTTGCCACAGCTCGCATTGATGTGCCATCCTGGATGAGCTGCACTACCTGAGCCACTTGTGTGGGTTGTAGACTCCGTCTCATGCTACCACTAGAGTGAAAGCACCGCCAGCATTCAAAAGTGACCAAAACATCAGCCAGGAAGCATAGGAACTGAGAAGTGGTGTGTGGTCACCACCTGCAGAACCATTCCTTTTTTGGGGGTGTCTTGCTAATTGCCTATAATTTCCACCTTTTGTCTATTCCATTTGCACAACAGCATGTGAAATTTATTGTCAATCAGTGTTGCTTCCTAAGTGGACAGTTTGAATTCACAGAAGTGTAATTGACTTAGAGTTACATTGTGTTGTTTAAGTGTTCCCTTTATTTTTTTGAGCAGTGTACTTACGTCGACATATACATATACATATACAATGACCCACAAACAGCTAAAGCCTATGGCAGCCTTAAATATGGTTCCCAATTAGAGACAACAGAAATCAGCTGTCTCTAATTGAGAACCCATTCCGGCCACCATAGACTTTCCTAGAAAACTACACACCCATAGACACAGCTAGATACATACACTCAACACAAAACCATAAACTACAACCAACACCCCCTCTACCATATAAAACCCCAAAATACACACATACCCCATGTCACACCCTGACCTAACTAAAATAATAAATAAAACAAATGATACTAAGGCCAGGGCGTGACATAACCCCCCCCCTTAAGGTGCGAACTCCGGGCGCACCAGCACATAGTCTAGGGGAGGGTCTGGGTGGGCTTCCTTCCATGGCGGCGGCTCCGGCACTGGTCGTGGTCCCCACCCCACCATAGTCATAAGGGGCAGCACCGGGATAAGGGGCAGCACCAGGATAAGGGGCAGCACCAGGATAAGGGGCAGCACCAGGATAAGGGGCAGCACCAGGATAAGGGGCAGCACCAGGATAATGGGCAGCACCAGGATAATGGGCAGCACCAGGATAATGGGCAGATCCTGGCTGGATGACGGCTCCGGCGGATCCTGGTTGGACGGCTCATGGCTGGCTGACAGATCTGGCTGCTCATGGCTGGCTGACGGATCCGGCTTCTCATGGCTGGCAGACGGATCTGGACGCTCATGGCTGGCTGACGGCTCTGGCAGATCCTGTCTGGTTGGCGGCTCTGGCAGATCCTGTCCGGTTGGCGGCTCTGGCAGATCCTGTCCGGTTGGCGGCTCTGGCAGATCCTGTCCGGTTGGCGGCTCTGGCAGATCCTGTCCGGTTGGCGGCTCTGGCAGATCCTGTCCGGTTGGCGGCTCTGGCAGATCCTGTCCGGTTGGCGGCTCTGGCAGATCCTGTCTGGTTGGCAGCTCTGGCAGATCCTGACTGACGAATGGCTCTAGCGGCTCCTGACTGACTAATGGCTCTGACGGCTCGGGACAGACGGGCGGCTCTAATGGCTCTGGACAGACGGATGGCTCAGACGGCACTGGGCAGACGGATGGCTCAGATGGCGCTGGGGAGACGGATGGCTCAGACGGCGCTGGGGAGACGGATGGCTCAGACGGCGTTGGGGAGACGGATGTCTCAGACGGCGCTGGGGAGACGGATGGCTCTGGCCGGATGAGGCGCACTGTAGGCCTGGTGCGTGGTGCTGGAACTGGAGGCACCGGGCTAAAGGCACGCACTTTCAGGCTAGTGCGGGGAGAAGGAACAGGGCATACTGGACCCTGTGGACGCACATTAGGCCTAGTGCGTGGGGCCGGAACTGGTGGTACCGGACTGGGGACACGCATCTCAGGGCTAGTGCGGGGAGCAGCAACAGGATGCACAGGACTCTGGAGACGCACAGGAGGCTTAGTGCGTGGTGCCGGAATTGGTGGTACCGGGCTGGAGACACGCACCATAGGACGTGGAGGAGGAACAGGGCTCTGGAGACACACTGGAAGCCTGTTACGTGGTGTAGGCACTGGTGGAACTGAACTGGGGCGGGGAGGTGGCGCCGGAAATACCGGACCGTGCAGGCGTATTGGCTCCCTTGAGCACTGAGCCTGACCAACCTTACCTGGTTGCATGCTCCCCGTTGCCCTACCAGTGCGGGGAGGTGGAATAACCCGCACCGGGCTATGTAGGCGAACCGGGGACACCATGCGTAAGGCTGGTGCCATGTAAACCGGCCCGAGGAGACGCACTGGTGGCCAGATATGTAGGGCCGGCTTCATGACATCCGGCTCAATACTCAATCTAGCCCTGCCTGTGCGGGGAGGTGGAATAACCCGCACCGGGCTATGCACACGTACAGGAGACACCGTGCACAGGAGACACCGTGCGCTCTACTGCGTAACACGGTGTCTGCCCGTACTCTCGCTCTCCACGGTAATTACAGGGAGTAGGCGCAGGTTTCCTACCTGACTTCGCCACTCTCCCTTTAAGCCCCCCCCCAAGACATTTTTGGGGTTTTCCCACAGGCTTCCTACCGCTTTGTCGTGCTGCCTCCATTCGCCGGTATCCCTCCTCGCACTGCGCCAGAGAATCCCAGGCGGGCTCCGGCACTCTCCCTGGGTTGATCGCCCACCTGTCGATCTCCTCCCACGTAGTGTAGCCCAGATCCTTTGTAGGTTCCTTTTCCTGCCTCCGAGCTAGCTCCTCATATCGCCGCCTCTCTGCTTTCGCTGCCTCCAGCTCAGCTTTGGGGCGGTTATATTCTCCTGGTACCTCCCGGTCTAAAATTTCCTCCCATGTCCATGAATCCTTGCATTGCTCCTGTTGCCGCTGGTCATGTTGCTTGGTCGTATATTGGTGGGTCATTCTGTCACGATTGTGTTGACATGAATGAGAGGACCAAGGCGCAACATGATATGAATACATCTTCTTTATTAACAACGACGAAGATGATCACGAAACACTTAAACAACACTAACAAAAACAACAAACGATCGTGAAACTTCAAACGTAAGTGCACACACAAACTACTTACGTCGACATATACATATACATATACAATGACCCACAAACAGCTAAAGCCTATGGCAGCCTTAAATATGGTTCCCAATTAGAGACAACAGAAATCAGCTGTCTCTAATTGAGAACCCATTCCGGCCACCATAGACTTTCCTAGAAAACTACACACCCATAGACACAGCTAGATACATACACTCAACACAAAACCATAAACTACAACCAACACCCCCTCTACCATATAATACCCCAAAATACACACATACCCCATGTCACACCCTGACCTAACTAAAATAATAAATAAAACAAATAATACTAAGGCCAGGGCGTGAGAGGTGTAAACATTGTTAATGTTTTAAATGACTATTGTAGCTGGAAACGGCAGATTTTGAATGGAATATCTACATAGGTGTACAGCCCATTATCAGCAACCATCTCTCTTGTGTTCCAATGGCACGCTGTGTTAGCTAATCCAAGTTTATCATTTTAAAAGCCTAAATGGTCATTAGAAAACCCTTTTGCAATTATGTTAGCACAACTAAAAAATGTTGTGCTGTTTAACCTGTTCGGGTTAGGGGGCAGCATTTTCACGTTTGGATGAAAAGCGTGCCCAGAGTAAACTGCCTGCTACTCGGTCCCAGTTGCTAATATATGCATATTATTAGTAGATTTGAAAGGAAAACACTCTGAAGTTTCTAAAACTATTTGAATGATGTCTGTGAGTATAACAGAACTCATATGGCAGGCGAAAACCTGAGAAAAATCCAACCAGGAAGTGGGAAATCTGAGGTTTGTAGTTTTTCAACTCTTGGCCTATCGAATACACAGTGTCTATGCGGTCATATTGCACTTCCTAAGGATTCCAATATGTGTCAACAGTCTTCAGAACCTTGATTGATGCTTCTACTGTGAAGTGGAGGCGAATGAGAGGGGATTGAGTAAGGTCTCCCCCAGAGTGCCACGAGCTGACCATGCGTGTTAACGTGATAGTTAGCTTGCGTTCCATTGCATTTCTGAAGACATTGGAACATTATTGAAGATTTATGTTAAGAACATCCTAAAGATTGATTCTATACTTCGTTTGACATGTTTCTACGGACTGTAACGGAACTTTTTTACTTTTCGTCTGCTCCTAGTGATCGCGCGTCATGAATTTGGAATACTGGGCTAAACACGCTAACAAAAAGGAGGTATTTGGACATAAATGATGACCTTTATCGAACAAATCAAACATTTATTGTGGAACTGGGATTCCTGGGAGTGCATTCTGATGAACATCATCAAAGGTAAGTGAATATTTATAATGTTATTTCTGACTTCTGTTGACTCCAACATGGCGGATATCTGTTTGGGTTGTGTTAGTCTCTGAGCGCCGTACTCAGATTATTGCATGGTTTGCTTTTTCCTTTGATGATCTTCATCAGAATGCACTACCAGGAATCCCAGTTCCACAATAAATGTTTGTTTTATTCGATATTGTCCATAATTGATGTCCAAATACCTCCTTTTTGTTTGCGCGTTTAATTCCAAAATCCAAATTGATGATGCGCAGGCCAGACGAAAAGTCAAGAAATTCCATTACAGTTCGTAGAAACATGTCAAACGATGTATAGAATCAATCTTTAGGATGTTTTTAACATAAATCTTCAATAATGTTTCAACAGGAGAATTCGTTTGTCTGTAGATATGCGATGGAACGCAGCTAACTCTCACGGGGGCACGCATGCGTGACCTCGTGGCACTCTGCCAGACCCCTGACTCAATCAGCCCCCATTTCCCCCTCCTTCACAGTAGAAGCATCAAACAAGGTTCTAAAGACTGTTGACATCTAGCGGAAGCCTTAGGAAGTGCAATATGACCCCATAGACACTGTATCTTCGATAGGCAAACCTACAAGCCTCAGATTTCCCACTTCCGGGTTGGATTTTTTCTCAGGTTTTTGCCTGCCATATAAGTTCTGTTATACTCACAGACATCATTCAAACCGTTTTAGAAACTTCAGAGTGTTTTCTATCCAAATATACTAATAATATGCATATCTTAGCTTCTGGGACTGAGTAGCAGGCAGTTTACTCTGGGCACCTTATTCATCCAAGCTACACAATACTGCCCCCAGCCATAAGAAGTTAATCAACTGACCTGCAAACCTATATGCTACCTTCTGTGAGAGGAAATACACACACACATTTTAAATACTTTATTTTAATCAACGATTACATCTTAATCTAGGACTGGCGGAACCCCCCCCACATTCCACTGAAAAGGCAGCGCGCGAAATTCAAAAATATTTTTTAGAAATATTTAACTTTCACACATTAACAAGTCCATTACAGCAAATGAAAGATAAACATCTTGTGAATCCAGCCAAAGTGTCCGATTTTTTAAATGTTTTACAGCGAAAACACCACGTATATTTATATTAGCTCACCACCAAATCCAAAAAAGCATAGACATTTCTTTCACAGCACAGGTAGCTTATACAAAACCCACAAATAGAGATAGAATTATTCACTAACCTTGGAAAATCTTCATCAGATGAGTCATATAACATCATGTTACACAATACATTTATGTTTTGTTCGATAATGTGCATATATATATATATTAAAAAAATCTCAGTTTACATTGGCGAGTTATGTGCAGTAATGTTTTAATTCCAAAACATCTGGTGATTTTGCAGAAATACTCATAATAAACATTGATAAAAGATGCAAGTGTTATTCACATAATTAAAGATAAACTTATCCTCTATGCAACCGCTGTGTCAGATTTCAAAATAAACTTTACGGAAAAAGATTAATCTGAGAACGGCGCCCAGAGCCCAAACCAGCCAAAGAAATAGTAACCATTTTGGCATCAACAAAAGCTACAAAAACTATAAATATGCTCTTACCTTCAAATAACTTCATCAGAAGGCACTCCCAGGATTCCCAGATCGACAATAAATGACTGAAAAGTTCCATAAAGCCCATCATTTAGCCACTTGTTGTTAGCATGTTCAGCCCAGGAATCCATTTTCATGACGTACGAACAATCCTTCCAGACAAAAACTCAAAAAGTTCCGTTACAGGTCGTAGAAACAGGTCAAATGATGTTTGCAATCCATATTTAGTATGTGTTTTACATTAATCATCAATAAGGATCCAACCGGAGAATTTCATTGTCTGAAGAAAGAGCATTGGAACGAGAGCACTCTCTCTCGTGAGCGCGCCAAAAGTGACTTGAAGATTCTGACGACCACTCACTAAAACAGCTCCTATGAGCCCCTCCTTTATAGTAGAATAATAAGACTAACATCTAAAGACGACGACATCTAGTGGAAGCCCTAGGCAGTGTTTGTTCAGCCATATCTACAAGGGGTACCATTTGGCACTGTTTTGAAAATCGAGTTCTCATTTCCTGTTTTGACCTCTTCTCAGGTTTTTGTCTGCCAAATGAGTTCTGTTATACTTACAGAAATAATTCAAACAGTTTTAGAAACTTCAGAGTGTTTTCTATACAATAGTAATAATAATATGCATGTATTACCTTCTGGGACAGAGTAGGAGGAAATTTCGTTTGGGCACGCAATTTGTTCAAAGTCGAAATGCTGCCCCCTATCCCGATGAAGTTAAGGTTGTTGATGCAAGGACACTTAAGGAAACATGAAGCACCTTCTCCTCCACACAGCTAGGCTGACCATAACAGCTGAAACAGAGCAGTACCTTCTCCTCCACACAGCTAGGCTGCCCATGATGGCTGAAACAGAGCAGTACCTTCTCCTCCACACAGCTAGACTGCAAATAATGGCTGAAACAGAGCAGTACCTTCTCCTCCATACAGCTAGGCTGCTGATCAGAGGGGTTGGGTTAAATGCGGAAGACACATTTCAGTTGAATGCATTCAGTTGTACAACTGACTAGGTATCCCCTTTCCCTTTCCTTTCCCTTTCCCACAATGCCTCAAACTGAGCATTACCTTCTCCTCCACACAGCTGGGCTGCCCATAACGGCTGAAGCTGAGCAGTACCTAGTCAGATGTTTTGCTCTACTCTTAGGCAGGCCTGCAATCTGAAGGCCACATACAGTAAGCCTATGTAGGTTGCCAAATATCAATGCCACTAACCTGCATCTGTTTCCCAGGCTGTCCAAGTGTGATGTGAGGGGCTGCTATTTAATGAGCTTTTTGGAAAAGGACCGGCTCCATGTAACACTCAAATAAGCAGCCCACCTCCAAAATCAGTACACACACACACACACACACACACACACACACACACACACACACACACACACACACACACACACACACACACACACACACACACACACACACACACACACACACACACACACACACACACACACACACACACACACACACACATTTCAGTAGGATGGGGTACATGCGCATACTTCTGTGAGAGGAGCTATTGTTCCCTCATCCATTTTTCTTCAAACAAGCAAACAGCAGTGTTTTTATGACTCAATAGACAGAACACAGCCTTCAATGGAGAACATGTGCATTGTACACACTACTTCAGATTCCATTCTACCTCACTTTAAGTCATGTTCTTCTTTGAGGATCATACCGTACCAGAGCTTATCCTTCAGTACCTTAGTAACCAAGGGGTTTCTTACATATTTTCATTTGTTTGTTTGTTCAGTTGTACGTACGTCTGTCCATCCATCCATCCGTTCATTCATCGTTTGTTCATTCAGCCTGTCAGCCTGTCAGTCATTTGTTCACTGTTTTGAACTCATACATAGGCAAACTAGAGAGAGCGAGAGAGAGAGAGAGAGAGAGAGAGAGAGAGAGAGAGAGAGAGAGAGAGAGAGAGAGAGAGAGAGAGAGAGAGAGAGAGAGAGAGAGAGAGAGAGCGAGCGAGAGAGAGAAAGAGAGAGAGAGAGAGAGAGAGATATCCAGTGAGGCATAAAATGAGCTGAGAGTTTTGGGGATTGGAGCTAAGGCTCTGTGTGAAAGGAAGTTTCCCCCCATCATTAATCACTGTGCCATCACACCCCAAGCAGAGACTACACACACACACACACACACACACACACACACACACACACACACACACACACACACACACACACACACACACACACACACACACACACACACACACACACACACACACTTCTTCTGTCTGTCTGTCTGTCTGTCTGTCTGTCTGACACACACACACACCACACACACACACACACACACACACACACACACACACACACACACACACACACACACACACACACACACACACACACACACACACACACACACACACACACACACACACACACACACACACAGAGACGCATGTACACACTCTCCTACCTGTTGCCATTTGTTGTCCTGACTCACTGCTATCTTTGTGTCCCACCTGTAGTGTGTGCTTCAGGGCAGGCTCCTATGTGTGTGTGTTTGTGTGGACCTGACCAAGGCTTGTTTTTGTAGCCTAGAGAGAGAGGCAGGCCTAGGGCTGCTATTGGCCCAGTGTCGGAGGGCTCTGTTTAGGAGAGATTAGCAGCACGCCCCCTGTCTCTGGTGGAACACTCTGGCTGGAGGAAAAAGTGGGTGGGTTGGGTACTGGTGACATTCCAATGATCTTGGTTGGAAAGTGATGAGGGAGAGAGATGTCTTTATACTCTCCTCTCCTCTTGTGTAACTGTGAAGCCATGCTGTGTGACTGTGCTGGTGATGTGGTGTGAGCAGGGCTGAGGCCTGTAGTGTGGATGCAGTGTAACTGGGGGGATTAGGTCACTCCTGGTGTAATGGTGACCAGACCAGACCTCTTACCCTTCTCACTGACCAGACCAGACCAGACCTCTTACCCCTCTCGCTGACCAGACCAGACCTCTTACCCCTCTCACTGACCAGACCAGACCTCTTACCCCTCTCACTGACCAGACCAGACCTCTTACCCCTCTCACTGACCAGACCAGACCTCTTACCCCTCTCGCTGACCAGACCAGACCTCTTACCCCTCTCGCTGACCAGACCAGACCTCTTACCCCTCTCACTGACCAGACCAGACCTCTTACCCCTCTCACTGACCAGACCAGACCTCTTACCCCTCTCACTGACCAGACCAGACCTCTTACCCCTCTCGCTGACCAGACCAGACCTCTTACCCCTCTCACTGACCAGACCAGACCTCTTACCCCTCTCACTGACCAGACCAGACCTCTTACCCCTCTCACTGACCAGACCAGACCAGACCTCTTACCCCTCTCACTGACCAGACCAGACCTCTTACCCCTCTCACTGACAAGACCAGACCTCTTACCCCTCTCACTGACCAGACCAGACCAGACCTCTTGCAGGTCTCACTGACCAGAGCAGACCAGACCAGACCCCTTACCGCTCTCACTGACCAGAGCTCAGTGACTCAGCTGAATGCTATGATAGTGAGTGTTATTCAGCCATTAACAGGTGTGTTAGAGCAGGGTTGGAGCAAAAGGTCGAGGGTTGGTTGCCTGTCTGTCATGCCTAATATACTGCATCCTGTCAGTCTTCAGTCCATCACTGTGATTGGCTACACATATGTCAATCTGTCAGTGTCATTGGTTGCTTGGCACTCGCTCTGTCACTGTGATTTGCTGCTGACTCATTGGTCAGTCACTTTGATTGGCTGCAAAGGCTGTTAGTTGCTGCTGTAATTGGCTACCAGAGCTCTTGCCTCATCCAGCTTTTGGCTCAATAGAGGAGGGTGTGTAAATGATCTCTCTTTCTCTCTCTTTCTCTGTCTCTCTCTCTTTGTTGCTGTCTCTCTCTGGTGATGATAAGACTGTTCTCTGAGGAGTATTGTTGTAAGCAGATGCTAATATTTCATAGCAGCTCTCCAGTCCCCTCTCCTACCTCTCACCCATCTCTTTCGCCTGTCGCCCTTCATCACTCCCCTGACCCGCTAGAAGGGCATGTATTTCACACCACTGTGTGACCTCAGCTTCCCTCCCTCTATGTCCTTTCTCTCCCTCCTTCTCTCCTTTCCTCCCTCGCTTGTCCTATCCCCTCATCTCGCACTCTCTCTTATTTTACGTCAGAGGATCCATGAAGAGCAACATATCCATCTGCTGCATTCACCCCCCGACTACCCCCCCCCCCCCCCCCCCCCCCCCCACACACCTAGTTTTCGCTTTCTTTTTCTCTCTCACAAGCATACACACACACATGTACACCCAGCCACTAAAGATAGAGGATCTTCAGCCTATTTAGTTTGTGTCGAGCAGAAACAGATGAGACTGAGTCTGAGGTTCAGGTTCAGGTGCATACTGGGTATATATTTTACAGCGCAGGTGATAAGAAGACTGGATCCAGAGTTGGGTTCGCAAAATATAGAAATACTGAAAAAATGGTTGTTAACAAAAAACATACTTGACCAAAATAGTGAGATCATCTCGATTCGAGGACTTTACATTACTCTGTAACAGCTTTGGAAGTTAGGCTACTTCAAGCACAGCTCTCCTCAGATAAGGAACATGGCCGTCGTATAATTGGTATTTTTGGTATTTATTAGGATCCACATTAGCCTCTGCAAAGACATCAGCTACTCTTCCTGGGGTCCACATGAAACATGACATAATACGTAGTACAGGACATGATTAGTCAAGAACTGAAATACATTTAAAACATCACACATAGCCTACATGTCAGTATACACAGTATCTAGGTCTAATACATCGTGCAAATTACAATACAAGATATATAAAGTGTCTCTTCACAGTCCCCTTTATGCAGGAAGGTGTCATTTTATCTTGTTTTTGAAACTGGTTTTATTGCTAGCTTGAGTAACCTGGGGTGGCAGAGAGTTCCATGTAGTCATGGCTCTATTTAATGTAGTCATAACTCTGTGTGTTTCCCAGCCTCTGTTCTGGACCTGGTGAAGAGACCTCTGGTTGCATGTCTGGTTGCATGTCTACTGATGAGTGAACTGTGTGACAACTGCTTGAACAGACAGTTCGGTACCTTCAACACGTCAACACGTCGTACAAAGACCAATAGTGATGCGGTCAATCTCTCCTCAACTTTGAGCCAGGAGAGACTGACACGCATGTGACTGACACTTTCCCTCCGTGTACATCTAAGTGTAATACGTGCTGCTTTGTTCTGGACCAACTGCAATTTACCCATGTCCTTCTCTGCCGCACATGACCACACAGCAGTACTCCAGGTGTGACAAAACTAGGGCCTGTAGGAACCTATCTGGTCGACTGAAATGTCAAGAAGGCAGAGAAAAGCACTATCATGGTGAGACCTCTTCTCATTTTAGCAACCATTGAGTCTATATGTTTTGACCATAAACGCTTGCCTACCTAGGGTTACACCCAGCACTTTAGTCTCCAACTTGCTCAATAGCCACATTATTCAATAATAGATCTAAAGGTTTAGTGTTGAGCGAGTGATTTGTCCCAAAAATTCTGCTTTTTGTTTTTTTTATGTTTATCACCAGCCCATTGCTAGTTACCCATTCTAAAACTGACTGGAGCACTATGATGTTTATCACCAGCCCATTGCTAGTTACCCATTCTAAAACTGACTGGAGCACTATGATGTTTATCACCAGCCCATTGCTAGTTACCCATTCTAAAACTGACTGGAGCACTATGATGTTTATCACCAGCCCATTGCTAGTTACCCATTCTAAAACTGACTGGAGCACTATGTTGTTTATCACCAGCCCATTGCTAGTTACCCATTCTAAAACTGACCAGGACACTATGATGTTTATCACCAGCCCATTGCTAGTTACCCATTCTAAAACTGACTGGAGCACTATGATGTTTATCACCAGCCCATTGCTAGTTACCCATTCTAAAACTGACTGGAGCACTATGTTGTTTATCACCAGCCCATTGCTAGTTACCCATTCTAAAACTGACCAGGACACTATGATGTTTATCACCAGCCCATTGCTAGTTACCCATTCTAAAACTGACTGGAGCACTATGTTGTTTATCACCAGCCCATTGCTAGTTACCCATTCTAAAACTGACTGGAGCACTATGATGTTTATCACCAGCCCATTGCTAGTTACCCATTCTAAAACTGACTGGAGCACTATGATGTTTATCACCAGCCCATTGCTAGTTACCCATTCTAAAACTGACTGGAGCACTATGATGTTTATCACCAGCCCATTGCTAGTTACCCATTCTAAAACTGACCAGAACACTATGTTGTTTATCACCAGCCCATTGCTAGTTACCCATTCTAAAACTGACTGGAGCACTATGTTGTTTATCACCAGCCCATTGCTAGTTACCCATTCTAAAACTGACTGGAGCACTATGATGTTTATCACCAGCCCATTGCTAGTTACCCATTCTAAAACTGACTGGAGCACTATGATGTTTATCACCAGCCCATTGCTAGTTACCCATTCTAAAACTGACCAGAACACTATGATGTTTATCACCAGCCCATTGCTAGTTACCCATTCTAAAACTGACCGCAGTACTATGTTTTGTGTCTCAATGCACAGGGATAATATAGGCAATACTACAGCACAATTGACATGACCATTTTCTTATTTTATTTAACTTTTATTTATACAGGTTTTTCTCATTGAGATAACATCTCTTTTTCAAGAGAGACCTGGTCCAACAACAGCAGGGGGAACAACGTTTCAGACAGAACAACTTACATACACTAACACAACATTGAACAAAACTATAGACACACATACAATACAACAATTACATATTACCTAAAGAAACACAAATGTCATAACTAAAAAACAGCTGTCCTAAAGACAATTACACTCTTCGATGATATCTACATCGACCAAGTGTTTAAACTCCACAAACGTGACTAGATCATCAAATTTTAAAATGTTCAGGAGAGAATTCCAGGACCACGGAGCTGAGTAACTAAAACTATTTCTACCATGACCTGTTCTAATTCTTGGTACTGTTAAAAGCAAATGAGAATGGGACCGTAATTGATATTTATTTACTGACCTGATAAAAAAAAACGGAGATAAAATGGCATTTTATCCAATATGGCCTTATAAATCAGGGTATACCAGTGTTTAAGCCTACGCAAGGTCAATGACGACCAGCCAACAGCGCTGTAGAGATCACAGTGATGTGTTACACGTTTTTGATAATGAACCTGAGGGCCACATGATATACTGAATCAAGTGTTCCCAGGGTAGTGGTTGAGGCCTGTACAGTATATATAAGTTCACTAAAATCTAAAACCGTCAGTAATGTACATCGTACCAGCTCCTTCCTGGCCTCCAGAGAAAACAAGCCTTATGCCGGTAATAAAAACCTATTCTCAGCTTGAGCTTCCTCATCAAGTTCTCTACATTCACAGTGAAGCTCAGCTTATCATCAGCCCACACTCCCAAATATGTGTACACTTTAATTTGCTCTATAGTATGTCCAAACCAATGTAGCAATGACATGATTTGTAACATGCCTAGCATTTGAAAATACCATGCATTTTGTTTTACCTGAATTTAGAACCAGCTTTAAATCATACAGAGTCTGTTGTATGGTGTTAAATGCTCTTTGGGCATTTTCAAAAGCTAAAGAAAAACTAAACCACTTGAATAAAGAACAGTATCATCTGCATAAAAATGAACATCCGCTGTTTCAACAAGATCCTCAATGTTGTTGATATACAAAATGAACAACAGTGGGCCCAAAATAGAACCTTACGAAACACCTGAATCAGATTTACAACCATCCGCCATTACACGTTGTATATGATTTGATAGGTCATTTATAAACCAATCTAGAGGCTTTTTATTTTTTACAATTTTATTTAACCTTTATTCAACTAGACAAGTCAATTAATAACAATTTATAAAATGCATGACCATTCATTCCACAACATGTTAACCTTTGCACCAACACAGCATGGTCCACGGTGTCAAATGCCTTCGACAAATCAATAAAGACACACAGGGTAACTTCTTGTCAAGAGCCCAGTGGATGTCATTTAAAACCTTCAATGTTGCTGAAACAGTGCTGTGGCCAGACCTAAAACCTGATTGCATTCCATTTAAGATGTTGTTTTCTTGGAGGTAGGCCTTCAGCTGCCTACTAACTAAGGACTCCAGTACCTTAGACAGTACAGACAGTTGTGATATGGGCCGATAGTTGCCAAGTAGCAAAGGATCTCCACCTTCCAGGAGAGGCAGTACTAAAGCAGATTTCCATAACTTAATTTCCTTAATGTCAAGCGTGAGGTTAAAAATACACGTTAAGGGGGAGCAATGATATCTACAGCTAGGTGTAAGAGGCAGGGGTCTGGTTCATCAGGGCCACAGGATTTCTTTCTATCAATTTCTTTCAGGGCTTTAGGCACTTGTGAAACAGAGAAGGATGAGAAGGAGAACCTGGTGAGGAAGGAGTGCACAGGGGTGTCAGGTCAATTCACAGGGGGGCTTTCATATTCTCAAATAAACTGCCTGTATCTAGAAAATGCTGATTTAAGGCTTTCAGAATAGAGCTTCTCTCAGTTACAATCTGTGTGTCGACCAACAATTGTTTGGGAAACAGTGTATCTTTTTTGCACTCCAAACCTTTCACTACTTGCCTAACTTTGGAGGGATTATTTAAATGATCCGAAGTAGATTTAAGACAGTGGTCTGCTTTGGCCAATAGCTAACTCGTTAATTAAAACAAAGGCTTAATTGACATAAACGTGAGCATTGCTGGTAAACAATGAAATCACCGATATGAAACGCAAAAAAACAAATAACAAGAGGCGCGAACTGATTGACGAAAAATGCATGGGATTCGGACATATCCCTCCACACCTCCCACACTCGAAAGACAATACTATTGCACAATTGACATTACAATGGCCAATATCTAACTCTCCAGTTAATTTAAATGATGCCGTGTAGTAAATAGAATCCTACGATAATTCCCTCTACAATGAACAGGAGTACATGTTTACGTCTCTCACTCTGCAGTCTTTCTGTTGGGCAGCAGCAGCCTAAACAGTGGGTGTCTTACTCGTTAAAGCCATTTCATTTAGTTGCATTTCCTCTTGCTTTCCTTTTTGGTGGCGACCAGTTTTGCAGATCATGAACGAAATCCAAAATGTCTTTCTCTCTTTCTCTCTCGCTCTCTCTTGCTCTCACTCTCTCTTGCTCTCTCTCTATTCATCTCTATGTCATCCCTTCCCTCTCTGGGTAGCTATAGGATGGCGTGAGAGCGTTGCGTCTAAGCCCTTTGGCAGAACATTAGAGAGGCCAGTGCCATTTGATACCCCGGTAATCTTCCATTAAATCCCCTTGAGACTCAAACACAGCCGCCCTCAGCTCCGCAGGGAAACATTATTCCTCAGATGATCTTTAGAAAAACACGTTCCAACCAGGCACAGAGTGTGTGTGTGTGTCTGTCTGTGTGTGTGTCTGTGTGTGTGTGTGTGTGTGACTGTGTGTGTGTATATGTGTGTGTGTGTGTGTGTGTGTGTGTGTGTGTGTGTGTGTGTGTGTGTGTGTGTGTGTGTGTGTGTGTGTGTGTGTGTGTGTGTGTCTGTGTCTGTGTATGTGTCTGTGTGTGTGTGTGTGTCTGTGTCTGTGTCTGTGTCTGTGTGTCTGTGTCTGTGTGTGTGTCTGTGTCTGTGTCTGTGTCTGTGTCTGTGTCTGTGTCTGTGTCTGTGTCTGTGTCTGTGTGTGTGTGTGTGTGTGTGTCTGTGTCTGTGTCTGTGTGTGTGTGTGTGTGTGTGTGTGTGTGTGCTGAGAGTTTGTGGCATGTACAAGTGCTGGAATTATTAGGACTTAATGTCACCGCCCCAATGAGGTTGGTGGTGAATGTAAGCACCCCACTGTTACACATTAATGAGATTTAACAGAGCTGATGTGGTCACTGGACATGGTGAGGCCTGATTTATGCTGTGTGTGTGTGCAAAGATAATGCTTTGCTAAGTGTGCATGTGTGTGCGTGCGTGTGTGTTGGTGGGGTCGATATGTCACTGGCTGGGGTTGGAATGGGTTTTGTGGTTGCCATTTGAGTTAGTTAGGTTACATTGTTGGTCAAAATATATTAATACATGACATTTTAATGCATTTTCTGATTTTGCGTGTTTTCTTACAAATGTTCTTGCTACAATGTGTATAATGAGGTCGTATGTGTGTGTACGTGTGTTTCTTACAGAAGTATAAGGAGTTTGAGCGAGCGGTGCGTGTAGAAGAGATAGATGGATTGAGGTTGGTGAAGAAGCTGGCTGAGAACATGGAGGAGATGTTCCACAAGAAGTCTGAAGCCATGAAGGTGAGTCAGTCAAGTCAACTGTCAAGTCTACTGAGTCAGTCAAGTCAATTCTGCACTACTGGAACAGAGGAAATGGAACAACTGTTAGAGAACACCAACTGAACACACTGGACCTGTTCAAACCAGTTTACACAGCCAGATCGCCCTTGATACAAGTCAGTATTCAACGTCCATCCATGTCTGAGGACGTTGGGAGATGACATGGAAACCGGCCACTAAGGGCAACAGCGAGCTCTGTTACCTTCAAGTAGGTTTTGGTTTGCTAGAGCGTGGTGGATGGGCAGAAGCATCTGCCTCTGATTCTAACGGTTGTAATGTTCAAATCCAGAAATAGAAAGTAGATTTTTGATTTAAGCCTATCCCAAACCTTAACCAGTCATAGTTAATGCCTAGCCTTAAGATTTCGGAGTTAATGCCTAAACTTAACCTTAAACAGTTCGAAATTTGACGTTTGAGAAACATGGAAGAACGTCTAATTCTTGCGTGAGACTGTGAGAGCTAGTTGAGTTTGCAACATACATCAGCATGTAACCACATCAGAGACCATACAGTATGGTGATTATGATGGATTGCATAGCTGTAATATGGTGTCTACCACTTTATGCTGACTCAATGAACTTACCTTGTAAGAATGAACTCACTTCATTCTGCAACAACAAACACCTCTCTCTCTCTCTCTGTGAGGCTGAGAGCCTATCTATCTATCTATCTATCTATCTATCTATCTATCTATCTATCTATCTATCTATCTATCTATCTATCTATCTATCTACCTATCTATCTATCTATCTATCTATCTTTTTATCTATCTATGAATCCATCCACCCATCTATCCGTCACCCATCCATCCGTCCACCCATCCAGCCATCCACCCATCCAGCCATCCACCCATCCAGCCGTCCACCCATCCAGCCGTCCACCCATCCAGCCATCCACCCATCCAGCCATCCACCCATCCAGCCATCCACCCATCCAGCCGTCCACCCATCCAGCCGTCCACCCATCCAGCCGTCCACCCATCCAGCCATCCACCCATCCAGCCATCCACCCATCCAGCCGTCCAGCCATCCACCCAGCCATCCACCCATCCAGCCATCCACCCATCCAGCCATCCACCCATCCAGCCAGCCATCCATCCCTTGGTGTCTGTGTCACTCTATTGATCCCCTCTATCCCAACTATCTAAGAGGCCACTTTGGGACAGATTTAGGAGCTGTGTGTGTGTGTGTGTTTAATGGGGAGGGAGGGGTAGTGAAGGATGGAACCACGGCTCTCTGCTTTTATAGCTGCAGGTGATAGATCCTATCAGAGCTTACATGCTGCTGTTAACAGAAATTGGATTTCTATCTGAGTGTGTGTGTGTGTGTGTGTGTGTGTGTGTGTGTGTGTGTGTGTGTGTGTGTGTGTGTGTGTGTGTGTGTGTGTGTGTGTGTGTGTGTGTGTGTGTGTGTGTGTGTGTGTGTGTGTGTGTGTGTGTATGCTTGTAGGTTTACATTAGTGGATTCGGCTATTTCAGCCACACCCGTTGCTGACAGGTCATGTAGTTTTGGTTATGTAGTTCAGCTTAATTAACCTAGGTGTATGGCAGGACTTTGGGGAAGTTGAAGCTCATTTACTGTATTTCTACACAATTTAAAAAACACTAAAATGATATTTGGAGAACAGCAAAAACAAACAAAATGACCCCAGCCATTCAGGATCATTAATGTCCATTCTACAGACCTTTAAACCTGATATTGCGGTGATCTTCAATGGCCGTTCCACAGACCTTTAAACCTGATATTGCAGCCATTGATGATCACCGCAATATCAGGTTTAAAGGTCTGTGGAACCGCGTGTACAATGTCAACCACTACTCAACCTCATTATAAATTGACTGATTTACTTGTAGAACGGCACATACAGTGCAACGTGAAATAGATGCTTAATACACAGTATCAAGTCACAACAATGCCGATATCAAATGCCGACATCAATGTGAAAGTAACTGGAGCAAAAAACATGTCCGTGATTCAGCACCTCTGAATGGACAGCGCCTTGGTACAGGTAGTCATAGTTCCGTGGTGTGGTGCTGAATGGACAGCGCCTCAGTACAGGTAGTCATAGTTCCGTGGTGTGGTGCTGAATGGACAGCGCCTCAGTACAGGTAGTCATAGTGCCGTGATGTGGTGCTGAATGGACAGCGCCTCGGTACAGGTAGTCATAGTTCCGTGGTGCTGATTGGACAGCGCCTTGGTACAGGTAGTCATAGTTCCGTGGTGCTGATTGGACAGCGCCTTGGTACAGGTAGTCATAGTTCCGTGGTGTGGTGCTGAATGGACAGCGCCTCAGTACAGGTAGTCATAGTTCCGTGGTGTGGTGCTGAATGGACAGCGCCCCAGTACAGGTAGTCATAGTTCCGTGGTGTGGTGCTGAATGGACGGCGCCTCAGTACAGGTAGTCATAGTTCCGTGGGGTGGTGCTGAATGGACAGCGCCCCAGTACAGGTAGTCATAGTTCCGTGGTGCTGAATGGACGGCGCCTCAGTACAGGTAGTCATAGTTCTGTGGGGTGGTGCTGAATGGACAGCGCCCCAGTACAGGTAGTCATAGTTCCGTGGTGCTGAATGGACGGCGCTTCGGTACAGGTAGTCATAGTTCCGTGGGGTGGTGCTGAATGGACAGCGCCCCAGTACAGGTAGTCATAGTTCCGTGGGGTGGTGCTGAATGGACAGCGCCCCAGTACAGGTAGTCATAGTTCCGTGGTGCTGAATGGACGGCGCCTCAGTACAGGTAGTCATAGTTCTGTGGTGTGGTGCTGAATGGACAGCGCCTCAGTACAGGTAGTCATAGTTCCGTGGTGTGGTGCTGAACGGACAGAGCCTCAGTACAGGTAGTCATAGTTCCGTGGTGCTGAATGGACAGCGCCTCAGTACAGGTAATCATTGTTTTGTGGCGTGGCGCCTCTATCTCGAACCCAACTATAGAATTATTCCGTTTGTGGGCAGTTAGACATTTTTGGGGCACAGTTAGGTAGCCTGCAATACGAAGGCCAAGGCACTCAGACCCTGTGTTGGGGAGAGCTACCGGCCTGTTGGTTTTCGCTAGATTGGGGTCGGAGCGAAAAGCTAGCTCTCCAGGAACAGGGTTGGAGAGCCCTGGCATAGGCTTATATTGAAATTGTAACTGGCACACAGAGCTTTAGAAATGGTAGGATCAATTGTAAATTGGCACTGAAAATGGTTTCCGACCCCCTGCTAAGGGCTATATGAAGCCACCCTTATGAAACGGCGCATACAGTCTACTAAAACAGTGTCATTGACTCGGGCGCTTTCCACTGTTCCACATAATGTTAGCACCCAGCTAATTTTAGCATTTGCCCGTCTGCAATATTTGCCAGGGAAGGAAAACATTCTGCATGGTGGTGCAATATTTAAATATTGCATCAACGAACAAGGTGGCTCGTAGAATATTGAAACATTTTGTGTCAACAAGGTGGCTCTGAGAATATTGAAACATTTTGTGTCAACAAGGTGGCTCTGAGAATATTGAAACATTTTGTATCAACAAGGTGGCTCTGAGAATATTGAAACATTTTGTGTCAACAAGGTGGCTCTGAGAATATTGAAACATTTTGTGTCAACAAGGTGGCTCTGTAATATTGAAACATTTTGTGTCAACAAGGTGGCTCTGTAATATTGAAACATTTTGTGTCAACAAGGTGGCTCTGTAATATTGAAACATTTTGTGTCAACAAGGTAGCTCTGAGAATATTGAAACATTTTGTGTCAACAAGGTGGCTCTGAGAATATTGAAACATTTTGTATCAACAAGGTGGCCCTGTAATATTGAAACATTTTGTATCAACAAGGTAGCTCTGTAATATTGAAACATTTTGTATCAACAAGGTGGCTCTGAGAATATTGAAACATTTTGTTTTAACAAGGTGGCTCTGAGAATATTGAAACATTTTGTGTCAACAAGGTGGCTCTGAGAATATTGAAACATTTTGTGTCAACAAGGTGGCTCTGTAATATTGAAACATTTTGTGTCAACAAGGTGGCTCTGTAATATTGAAACATTTTGTGTCAACAAGGTGGCTCTGTAATATTGAAACATTTTGTGTCAACAAGGTAGCTCTGAGAATATTGAAACATTTTGTGTCAACAAGGTGGCTCTGAGAATATTGAAACATTTTGTATCAACAAGGTGGCTCTGTAATATTGAAACATTTTGTATCAACAAGGTAGCTCTGTAATATTGAAACATTTTGTATCAACAAGGTGGCTCTGAGAATATTGAAACATTTTGTATCAACAAGGTGGCTCTGAGAATATTAATATTGCGACATAGTAGCCAACTAGGAGGTGTCACGCGCATGTTTTTTCCCGGGCCAACTTGTCTCTGTCTGATATTATAGCTTTTCATAAGCAGCAGTTGCACTATCTGGGTGCTCATTATATAAAAGCAGTAGTATACATCCACTATAGCTAAACAACTGAATATTTAATGATGTTTTACCAGCAAAATGGATCTGTTAGAATATCTCATTTTAATTCAGGAAGATGGACAAACAAGACTGATAGAGTGAGAGGTGGAAATGCATTATTCCAGAGACAGGCAGTCTACAGGTGGGGATTGGGGATGCTGGCAGAGGATCATAGCTGCAGGAAGGAGGGCAGCTGAGGGTGCTGCAGCACCTCCTGAAAAATAATAAACAAAATATATATATAAAAAAATTTCAGGGTGGTGAAATCAATTTTTTCACAAAAGTAGTGCACTGGTCCTTTATTTGCATTAGCAGACCATATAGATGTTTGCAGCGCTGGCAAAAACTTGTTTTCAGCATCTCTGCTTTGGCAAAAAAGGTAGTTGTATAATTAAGAGCAGTACCTTGCAGGATCCAATAGTTGGAATTGTAAGAGTGTTTGCCATGTCCATTTTCTCTACTATTGACATTCTAATGGCATCCAGAAAGAACAAAATCCTGTACTCAAACATTTACATCAGAAGGTGCAACGTTATGGGCAAAGACACAAAACATTCCATCAAATTACATATTTTTATTGATCAAATAACATTGAAAACAACCCCTTTTTTGTGCAGTATTAATATACCAGCCTTAGAAACCACTTTATGTAAATGTACATGACTGTTTTGCACATAAGCTGGTCATCTAGGTTTGTACCTGTACTGCAGGAGGCTGCTCATCTAGGTTTGTACCTGTACTGCAGGAGGCTGCTCATCTAGGTTTGTACCTGTACTGCAGGAGGCTGCTCATCTAGGTTTGTACCTGTACTGCAGGAGGCTGCTCATCTAGGTTTGGACCTGTACTGCAGGAGGCTGCTCATCTAGGTTTGTACCTGCACTGTAGGAGGCTGGTCATCTAGGTTTGTACCTGTACTGCAGGAGGCTGCTCATCTAGGTTTGTACCTGTACTGCAGGAGGCTGCTCATCTAGGTTTGTACCTGTACTGCAGGAGGCTGCTCATCTAGGTTTGTACCTGTACTGCAGGAGGCTGGTCATCTAGGTTTGTACCTGTACTGCAGGATGCTGCTCATCTAGGTTTGGACCTGTACTGCAGGAGGCTGCTCATCTAGGTTTGTACCTGTACTGCAGGAGGCTGCTCATCTAGGTTTGTACCTGTACTGCAGGAGGCTGCTCATCTAGGTTTGTACCTGTATTGCAGGAGGCTGCTCATCTAGGTTTGGACCTGTACTGCAGGAGGCTGATCATCTAGGTTTGTACCTGTTCTACAGGAGGCTGGTCATCTAGGTTTGTACCTGTACTGCAGGAGGCTGCTCATCTAGGTTTGTACCTGTACTGCAGGAGGCTGCTCATCTAGGTTTGGACCTGTACTGCAAGAGGCTGCTGAGGGGAGAACAGCTCATAATAATGGCCAGAACAGAGCAGATGGAATGGCATCAAACACCTGGAAACCGTGGAAACCATGTGTTTGATGTATTTGGCATCATTCCGCTAATTCCACTCTAGTCATTACTACGGGCTCATTCTCCCCAATTAAGGTGCCACCAACCTCCTGTGACCTTTAGACTTTCCATCACTATGAAGAAAAAATCAGATGAACTGTTTTGTACAGATAATTATCACACTCAAGTTACAAATGCTGGTAAACACAAAACATATCACAAAAGTAGTGCACTGGGCCTTTACTAGTCCTGCATTAGTGGACTGAGATAGGGCAAGGGGAAAGGGTGACACCTACTGCTCTTAAATGCAAGTAAAACTAAATGCATGCTCTTCAACCGATCACTGCCCGCACCTGCCCGCCCATCGAGCATCACTACTCTGGACGGCTCTGACTTAGAATACGTGGACAACTATAAATACCTATGTGTCTGGTTAGACTGTAAACTCTCCTTCCAGACTCACATTAAGCATCTCCAATCCAAAATTAAATCTAGAATCGGCTTCCTATATCGCAACAAAGCATCCCTCACTCATGCTGCCAAACATATCCTCGTAAAACTGGCCATCCTACTGATCCTCGACTTCGGCGATGTCATTTACAAAATAGCCTCCAACACTCTACTCAACAAAGTGGATGCAGTCTATCACAGTGCCATCCGTTTTGTCACCAAAGCCCCATACACTACCCACCATTGCGACCTGTACGCTCTCGTTGGTTGGCCCTCGCTTCATACTCATCGCCAAACCCACTGGCTACATGTCATCTATAAGTCTCTGCTAGGTAAAGCCCCGCCTTATCTCAGCTCACTGGTCACCATAGCAGCACCCACCCGTAGCACACGCTCCAGCAGGTATATCTCACCGGTCACCCCCAAAGCCAATTCCTCCTTTGGTCGCCTTTCCTTCCAGTTCTCTGCTGCCAATGACTGGAACGAACTGCAAAAATCACTGAAGCTGGAGACTCATATCTCCCTCACTAACTTTAAGCACCAGCTGTCAGAGCAGCTCACAGATCACTGTACATAGCCCATCTGTAAACAGCCCATCTATCTACCTCATCCCCATGCTGTATTTATTTATTTATCTTCCTCCTTTGCACCCAAGTATCTCTACTTGCACATTCATCTTCTGCACATCTACCATTCCAGTGTTTAATTGCTATATTGTAATTACTTCGCCACCATTGCCTATTTACTCCCTTAACTCCCTTATTTTACCTCATTCGCACCCACTGTATATAGACTTTTTTGTTTTCTTATTTTTTCTACTGTATTATTGACTGTATGTTTTGTTTATTCCATGTGTAAGTCTTTGATGTTGTATGTGTCGAATTGCTGTGCTTTATCTTGGCCAGTTCGCAGTTGCAAATGAGAACTTGTTCTCAACTAGCCTACCCGGTTAAATAAAGGTGAAATAAAATAAATAAATAAAAATGTGTAACCGATGTGAAATGGCTAGCTAGTTTGCGGGGTTTCTTGCTAATAGCATTTCAATCGGTGACGTCAATCACTCTGAGACCTTGAAGTAGTTGTTCCCCTTGCTCTGCAAGGGCTGCGGCTTTTGTGAGCGATGGGTAACGATGCTTCGAGGGTGGCTGTTGTCGATGTGTGCAGAGGGTTCGTGGTTCGAGCCCAGGTAGGGGCGCGGAGAGGGACGGAACCTATACTGTTACAAATGCACATTTGTGATAGCCTACAATTGTTATTGTCTTTGAAACCAAAAACAGAACAATATCCTCTAAATAGAGAGTTCAGTTGTGTTTATGTTCATACCAATATCTTACCTGAAACCAAAAATGCACTAGCCTACTGGGCGACAGGCGACTGAATGAAATTAACAATTAGGCCTACAGCTATCACAACCTATGATTTAAAAGCAATAAAATAGCTTTTGGTTTCGATTGGTCACCAAAAAAAGGACAATGAACTAAAACCTCGAAAGTCATGAATCTACAATACCCTCGTTCACATGTTGTTCAACATAGGGGGATTATTGGAGCTGTCATTTGTGATTGCAAACGTGTGCTTTAAACAATGGATATTTGTTGATTGCTAGGCATGCAAATAAGATTATTTCTTGATGCATTTGAAACGAGGTCTAGTTGTGGCCGCAACCGGACTAGAATGTGAGGACTCATGGTGGAATGCATCGCTTACTGCCGTGAGGGCAATACGCACAATATCGTTTGTGAACTGCAGCACCCCAAACGATTAATTCTAGAGTTGGAGTTTGTTGAGCAGAGGCTGTGTATGTTTTGGTTCAACAAAGGTGTGTCCATAATAACATTCAATAATCAACTAATTACATTAATTCTTGCACCATGTGATCAATGATCAGTTTGAAACTTTTTATTCTCTATGCTGCCTGCAGCATGATCTATTTTCCTGCGCACATGACCGGTCAAAAGTTTAATAACACCTACTCATTCAAAGATTTTTCTTTATTTTACTATTTTCCAAATTGTTAAATAACAGTGAAAGAAATCAAAACCATGAAATAAAACATATGGAATCATGTAGTAACCTAAAAAATGTTAAACAAATTAAATATATTTGATATTTGAAAATATTCAAGTAGCCACCCTTTGCCTTGATGACAGCTTTGCACATGCTTTGCATTCTCTCAAACAGATTTACCTGGAATGCTTTTCCAACAGTCTTGAAGGAATTCCCACATATGATGAGCACTTTTCCTTCACTCTGCGGTCCGACTCATCCCAGAACATCTCAATTTGGTTGAGGTCAGGGGATTGTGGAGGCCAGATCATCTGATGCAGCACAGTTGCAGTGTGTTGGGTCATTGTCCTGTTGAAAAACAAAGGATAGTCCCACTAAGCCCAAACCAGATGGGATGGTGTTTTGCTGCAGAATGCTGTGGTAACCATGCTGGTTAAGTATGCTTTGAATTCTAAATAAATCACAGACAGTGTCACCAGCAAAGCACCTCCACATCATAACACCTCCTCCTCCATGCTTTACGGTGGGAAATACACATGAGGAGATAATCCGTTCACCTACACCGTCTCACAAAGACACGGAAGTTGGAACGAAAAATCGCAAATTTGGACTCCAAACCAAAGGAGACATTTCCACCGGTCTAATGTCCATTGCTTGTGTTTGTTTGCCCAAGCAAGTCTCTTCTTCTTATTGGTGTCCTTTAGTAGTAGTTTCTTTGCAGCAATTCGACCATGAAGGCCTGATTCACACAGTCTCCTACAGAACAGTTGATGTTGAGATGTGTCTGTTACTTGAACTCTGTGAAGCATTTATTTGGGCTGCAATTTCTGAGGCTGGTAACTCTAATGAACTTATCCTCTGCAGCAGAGGTAACTGGATCTTCCATTCCTGTGGCGGTCCTCATGAGATATAGTTTCATCATTGCGCTTGATGGTTTTTGCGACTGCACTTGAAGAAACTTTCAAAGTTCTTGAAATGTTTCGTATTGACTGATCTTCGTATCTTGAAGTAATGATGGACTGTCGTTTCTCTTTGCTTATTTGAGCTGTTTTTGCCATATTATGGACTTGGTCTTTTACCAATTAGGGCTATCTTCTGTATGCCCACCCCTACCTTGTCATAACACAACTGATTGGTTCAAATGCATTAAGAACGAAAGATATTCCACATATTAACTTTTAACAAGGAACACCAGTTAATTGAAATGTATTCCAGGTGACTACCTCATGAAGCTGGTTGAGAGAATGCCAAGAGTGGGAAAAGCTGTCATCAAGGATTTTAAGAATCTAAACTATAACATATATTTTGATTTGTTTAACACTTTCTATTAATACAATATATGATTCCATATGTGTTCTTTCATAGTTTTGATGTCTTCACTATTATTCTACAATTTGGAAAATAGTAAAAATAAGAAAAATCCTTGAATGAGTAGGTGTTCTAAAACTTTTGACCGGTAGTGTATATGTCCGACAGTTGTTTGTTGGAGCACATCTCTGGAGCCGCTGAGGCGGAGAAGCGTATATTAACCCTGCTGTATGACTCATTGCAGCCAGCACTAGCAATGACTTAAATGAACGAAACACTCAGAAAAAACTAATAATGACTCTCAGTCAGTAAGTCAGTAAGTAGTTGTTAAAAATAATGAATTCTTCACAAACTGCACATCACTAATTGGAATGATTTTAGTCTACAATTTATTGCCTACTTAAATGTTTGGGTCTGCTATAAGTGTGTTATCAGTTCAAAGCCCTGACTCTAGCCATGACTCTCTAGCCCTGACTCTCTACCCTCACTCTCTACCCTGACTCTCTACCCTGACTCTCTAGCCCTGACTCTCTACCCTGACTCTCTACCCTGACTCTCTACCCTGACTCTCTACCCTGACTCTCTAGCCCTGACTCACTACCTTGACTCTCTACCCTGACTCTCTACCCTGACTCTCTACCCTGACTCTCTACCCTGACTCTCTAGCCCTGACTCACTACCTTGACTCTCTAGCCCTGACTCTCTACCCTCACTCTCTACCCTGACTCTCTAGCCCTGACTCTCTACCCTGACTCTCTACCCTGACTCTCTACCCTGACTCTCTAGCCCTGACTCTCTAGCCCTGACTCACTACCTTGACTCTCTAGCCCTGACTCTCTACCCTGACTCTCTACCCTGACTCTCTACCCTGACTCTCTACCCTGACTCTCTACCCTGACTCTCTAGCCCTGACTCACTACCTTGACTCTCTAGCCCTGACTCTCTACCCTGACTCTCTACCCTGACTCTCTAGCCCTGACTCTCTACCCTGACTCTCTACTCTGACTCTCTACCCTGACTCTCTACCCTCACTCTCTACCCTGACTCTCTACCCTGACTCTCTAGCTATGACTCTCTACCCTGACTCTCTAGCTATGACTCTCTACCCTGACTCTCTACCCTGACTCTCTACCCTGACTCTCTAGCCCTGACTCTCTACCCTGACTCTCTACCCTGACTCTCTAGCCCTGACTCTCTACCCTAAATCTCTACTCTGACTCTCTACCCTGACTCTCTAACCTCACTCTCTACCCTGACTCTCTACCCTGACTCTCTAGCTATGACTCTCTACCCTGACTCTCTACCCTGACTCTCTACCCTGACTCTCTAGCCCTGACTCTCTACCCTGACTCTCTAGCCCTGACTCTCTACCCTGACTCTCTACCCTGACTCTCTACCCTGACTCTCTAGCTATGACTCTCTACACAGACTATCTGACATAGATACTGTATAGTGAAACCAGTCTCCTCCTGTTAATAGGTTAACATTTCCTTCTCCATCTTGAATGTCATTCCCTCAGCAGTGGGGGTCTTTGGGTGTGTTAACCCCATGGAGCCATGAGTAGCTCTGTCAGCTGATTGATTGTGTTTGGCTGGTGTGTGTGTTTGTGTTGGTGGGGGATTATGTAGAGGGGGATTATGTAGAGGGGGATTATGTAGAGGGGGATGATGTAGAGGGGGATGATGTAGAGGGGGATGATGTATAGGGGGATGATGTAGAGGGGGATGATGTAGAGGGGGTGATAGAAGTGCCTTTTAATGGAGAGACAGAAGTACAGAGCAGGATGGAGGGAGGGAGGAGAATGTGGTGGGAGGAGGAGGGCTAGACCAATTGTTTCTTATTGAACTGTGCTATCCCACTGGGCTGATGTGGTGTGATGTTGAGGCCAGAACACTGGACTGATGTGGTGTGATGTTGAGGCCAGAACACTGAAATGATGTGGTGTGATGTTGAGGCCAGAACACTGGGCTGATGTGGTGTGATGTTGAGGCCAGAACACTGGGCTGATGTGGTGTGATGTTGAGGCCAGAACACTGGACTGATGTGGTGTGATGTTGAGGCCAGAACACTGGACTGATGTGGTGTGATGTTGAGGCCAGAACACTGGACTGATGTGGTGTGATGTTGAGGCCAGAACACTGGACTGATGTGGTGTGATGTTGAGGCCAGAACACTGGGCTGATGTGGTGTGATGTTGAGGCCAGAACACTGGGCTGATGTGGTGTGATGTTGAGCCCAGAACACTGGACTGATGTGGTGTGATGTTGAGGCCAGAACACTGGACTGATGTGGTGTGATGTTGAGGCCAGAACACTGGACTGATGTGGTGTGATGTTGAGGCCAGAACACTGGACTGATGTGGTGTGATGTTGAGGCCAGAACACTGGGCTGATGTGGTGTGATGTTGAGACCAGAACACTGGGCTGATGTGGTGTGATGTTGAGCCCAGAACACTGGACTGTTGTTCCTTCTTTAGGTATCTCAGACAGAGAAGGGACACCTCACCTTTTCTGTCTGCCCCCTGTGTACCTCCTTCCCTGTCTACGCCATCTCTCCCATCTTCCTCCCGCTCTGTCTGTTCCATGGCTCACCCCTCTCCTCTCCTCTCCTCCCTTCTCCCCTCTCCTCCCCTCTCTCTGGTAAAGTCATTGTGGCGCTCCAGCGATTCAATTTCCGTGCGAGCGCTCTCCCCTGTCCGTCGCCGCGGTTTTATCTCCCTGTTTCCACAAAGATTCCTGCTCTTTATCGCTCGCCGCCACCTGCCGAGAGGCAGAGTGCTCCATTGTGTGTTGTGTGTGTGTCTGTCAGTATGTGTGTCTGTGTGTGTATCTGTCAGTGCCTGTGTGTTGGAATGTGTGTGTGTGTTTCTGTCAGTGTCTGTGTTTGTCAAGGGGAATATGAAACAGAGTCTGTTGTTTTGTTGGGTGTGTGAAAGTGAATGAGAGGTAGAGGGACAAAACTGTGCTGCTTAGAATAACTTTAACATGCAATCAAATTTGTCAACAGTTTAAGAGATTATGTAAATATTTTGTCAGTGTAACTGTTAGTAAGTGTGAGTGTGTCTGTCCATGTGTGTGTCTGTCCATGTGTGTCTGTCCATGTGTGTGTCTGTCCATGTGTGTGTCTGTCCATGTGTGTGTCTGTCCATGTGTGTGTCTGTCCATGTGTGTCTGTCCATGTGTGTGTCTGTCCATGTGTGTCTGTCCATGTGTGTGTCTGTCCATGTGTGTGTCTGTCCATGTGTGTGTCTGTCCATGTGTGTGTCTGTCCATGTGTGTCTGTCCATGTGTGTGTCTGTCCATGTGTGTGTTTTTTGATTTACTATCCCTTGTGGGGGCCAGAAGTGGGGACATTTCCTCAGTTCCCACAAGGAAAAAGGCTATTTTAGGCTTAAAGGTTAGGTTTTTGTAATGGGAATTAATACTAAAACAAACATATGTGTGCCTGCAAGTGTGTGTCTGTGTGTGTCTGCGTTTGTCGGTGTTTCATCCCTCTGTTATCGTCTCCTTGCTAATGTCGAGAGCGTTGCCTTTCTGGGCATCTGAAAAAGAGCTGTCTTGTTTTGCTTTTAATTGCAGCTCTGCCATTATAGATAAGAGGGCCAATCAGGCGGTGCTTGAGAGTAAACATGGCCTGGAAGGACTGTGTGTGTGTGTGTGTGTGTGTGTGTGTGTGTGTGTGTGTGTGTGTGTGTGTGTGTGTGTGTGTGTGTGTGTGTGTGTGTGTGTGTGTGTGTGTGTGTGTGTGTGTGTGTGTGTGTGTGTCTGCGTGTGTGTGTCCGGCCCCAACAAACATCCTACCACAATTGTTACTTTTTAATTAGTATTACCTTTATCAAGCCCAGAGTCAAGAGAAGATTATCACTGTCTAGCAGACAGCTGCCTCTCTCTCTCTCCTCTCTCTCTCTCTCTCTCTCTCTCTCTCTCTCTCTCTCTCTCTCTCTCTCTCTCTCGCTCACTCTCGCTCACTCTCGCTCACTCTCGCTCTGTCTCGCACTCTCTCGCTCTCTCTCTCTCTTGTCGGCGTAATGGGAAATAACGAGGACAGCCGTTGGAAAACATGGAACTTGTTGTTATCAGAGTTGAAAGACACACAGCCATTGTAATGTCCTGTTTGAAGTAAAGCACAATTGTGTTTCAAATTACAATTACAAATGGACTTCAAAGCAGCTTTATGCCTCTGTGCTGGTGTTGCCTGCGGTCTAATGGCACTGATTCAGAGTACTGTACCTACAATTATAATTTACCTGTGACATGTAGCTCTCCCCCTTCCCCTCCCTTCTATTCTCCACTCCCTTCCCCTCTCTTTATTTCTCTCTTTCTTTCTTCCTCTGTTCTACTCTCCTCTCATCTACTCTACCTTCCTCTCGTCTTCCCTCTCTCCTCTCCTGTCCCCATCTTCCTCTCCTCTCTTCCTCTCCTCTCCACTCTCATCTCCTCTATTCCTCACCTCCTCTCCCCTCTCCTACTTTCTTTCCCTCCTCTCCTCTCCTCTCCTCTCCTCTCCTCTCCTCTCCTCTCCTCTCCTCTCCTCTCCTCTCCTCTCCTCTCCTCTCCTCTTCTCTCCTCTCCTCTCCTCTCCTCTCCCCTGCCACCTCTCCTCTCCTCTCCTCTCCTCTCCTCTCCTCTCCTCTCCTCTCCTCTCCCCTTCCCTCTCTCATCTCTTCCTCTCCCCTTCCCTCTCTCATCTCTTCCGCTCCTCTCCCCTTCCCTCTCTCATCTCTTCCGCTCCTCTCCCCTTCCCTCTCTCATCTCTTCTGCTCCACTCTCCTGACTCAGCCCTAACACATCACAGTGATGGAGGGTTCAGATAGCTCTTCTGGTAATTTCACCGGCTGTCCCCTGTCTTGGATCACTGTCACAACATTAAGGAAATTTGTGTGTGTGTGTGTGTGTGTGTGTGTGTGTGTGTGTGTGTGTGTGTGTGTGTGTGTGTGTGTGTGTGTGTGTGTGTGTGTGTGTGTGTGTGTGTGTGCGTCTATAGGTGTCAGGACAGAGGTTTCCTCCCTGTGAGAGTGGTGTCACTGATAAACAGACGAGATAGACAGGAGGGTGGAGAGAAGAGGAAGAGGGGTAGAGAGATGTAGAGGAAGGGATAGAGAACGTGAGGGAGAAAAAATATGTCAGAAGAGTGGGAAAGAAAGGGGGAGACTGATGAAGTGAGGGATACAGAGGACATGAAGGCTGAAAGGAGGACAGGAGAGAGTTATAATAGGGAAAGGGGGAGTCAGACAGAAGAAGAGGTATACGTAGGGAAAAGAGCAACAAGATCTCACAGTTTCCTTCAATACTCTACGTATTATGGTCTATTTTTGACACATTCATTCCTCATGGTTAACGGGTTAATTCTGTGTGGTTACAGGCTAAAAACAGAAACAACTGAAAGGTTTTACGTTTTAGGCATTCATTCCAAGGGGTTAAGGTTAGGGTTAAGGTTAAGGTTAGGGTTGAGGTTAGGGTTGAGGTTAGGGTTAGGTTAGGGTTAAGGTTAGGGTTAAGGTTAGCTTTAGGGCTAAGGTTAGGGTTAAGGTTAGGGTTAGGTTAGGGTTAAAGGTTAGGGTTAGGTTTATGATAAGTTCTGTTTTTTGAGGTTTTGCACCTTGCGTTGCACTGGCCTATTGTGATCTCTGTTATTGCTTCCATTCTGGATTTATTGGAAGGCTTGTGTGTATGAGAAAATATGAGATGTATGAATAGTTTACCTACACTTACACTTTGCCATTCAATCCAACTGGAGCCAAAGATCTAAGGGTGGCTATCCACTTGGATTCTGCGGCCTTTCTCTGGGCTATGGTCCAGGTGGAGACAGTTTCTAGCCCAGTGATGTTCAGATGTATAATAGGGTGTGTTTGGAAATGTGTGACTAGATGTGTAGGAAATGTATTATTAGTGATTGTATACAGATATTGTTTGAGACGCGTTAAAATTGTAGATCCAGTTTCCCCCACATATATTTTTTGACATAATGCACAGGTGATTGCATAGACGATGTTGGTGCTGTTTATGTTCATCAGTTGTATGATTGGGCTAAAGGTGTGTGTGTGTGGGTTGTGTATGTTTGTCAGTTGTCTGTAGTAGTGATTTTCCGTGGGTACTGAGGGAGAGGGTATGTTCGAAAATGTTGCATGGACTAAGAGGTCCTTCAGATTGGGATTCCTCCTGTATGCTGAGATGGTTCAGAATGGTTGTAGTGGGGGGAAGGCATGAGGTGTATTTAAAAATGCGCTTGTTAGTCATAGGTGTATGCGTTGATTTGTGTGTGAGTAGGTGCTAATAATAGGTAACCTCTGGGGTTCAGGCCCTGTACTCAATATGGGAGTGGGGTTAGGGTTAGGGTTAAGGTTAGGTTTGAGCTTAGGGTTCGGGTTGGTGTCAGGAACAGTACCACCTGGGTTTGGGTTAGGGTTGGGGTTGGGGTTAGGGTTGGGGTTGGGGTTAGGGTTGGTGTCAGGAACAGTACCACCTGGGTTAAGGTTAGGGTTAGGGTTAAGGTTAGGGTTAAGGTTAGGGTTAAGGTTAGGGTTAGGGGTTAAGGTTAGAGATAAGGTTAGGGTTAGGGTTAGGGTTATGGTTAGGGTTAGGGTTAAGGTTAGGGTTAGGGTTAGGGTTAAGGTTAGAGTTAAGGTTAGGGTTAGGGCTATGGGTTATGGGTTAGGTTTAAGGTTAGGGTTAAGTTTAGGGTTAGGGTTAGGGTTAGGGTTAAGGTTAGGGTTGAGGTTAGAGCTATGGTTTGGGTTAGGGTTAGGGTTAAGGTTAGGGTTAAGGTTAGGGTTAAGGTTAGGGTTAAGGTTAGGGTTAGGGCTATGAGTTAGGGTTAGGGTTAAAGTTAGGGTTAGGGCTATGGTTAGGGTTAGGGTTAAGGTTAGGGTTAGGGTTAAGGTTACGGTTAGGGTTAAGGTTAGGGTTAAGGTTAGGGTTAGGGCTATGGGTTAGGGCTATGGGTTAGGGTTAAGGTTAAGGTTAGGGTTAAGGTTAGGGTTAGGGTTAGGGCTATGGTTTGGGGAAGGGTTAACACTAAATAAAACAAATAAAACAAATAATAGGTATACAAATCTAATCACATGCTACAATGACAACAGATGTAGAATAACATTGAAATGATTAATTACGGGTTATTTTCCAATAATGTAGACTTAAAGACAAGACACATTTTGATGGTATTCTCATGGCTTGCTAGGGTTAGGGTTAAGGTTAGGGTTAGGGCTATGGATTATTTTGATGGTATTCTCATGGCTTGCTAGGGTTAGGGTTAAGGTTAGGGTTAGGGCTATGGGTTATTTTGATGGTATTCTCATGGCTTGCTAGAGTTAGGGTTAAGGTTAGGGTTAGGGCTATGGGTTATTTTGATGGTATTCTCACGGCTTGCTAGAGCGAAATGTGAACTGTTGTAGCACACTGGTCGAAGCAGCAGTCTCTGTCTCTGAGCCACGTGTGTTCACGGCCAGTGCTGGGTGATATTTATTTGTGAACAACAAGGAAGGCATACTGTATATCCACATTAGAGGTCGACCGATTCTGATTTTTCAACACCGATACAGATTAATCGGCCGATTTTTAAAATGTATTTGTAATAATGGCAATTACAACAATACTGAACACTTATTTTAACTGAATATAGTACATCAATAAAATCAATTTAGCCTCAAATAAATAATGAAACATGTTCAATTTGGTTTAAATAATGCAAAAACAAAGTGTTGGAGAAGAAAGTAAAAGTGCAATATGTGCCATGTAAGAAAGCTAACGTTTAAGTTCCTTGCTCAGAACATGAGAACATATGAAAGCTAATGGTTCCTTTTAACATGAGTCTTCAATATTCCCAGGTAAAACGTTTTAGGTTGTAGTTATTGTAGGAATTATAGGACTATTTCTCTCTATATGATTTGTATATCATATACCTTTGACTATTCAATGTTCTTATAGGCACTTTAGTATTGCCAGTGTAACAGTATAGCTTCCGTCCCTCTCCTCTCTCCTACCTGGGCTCGAACCAGGAACACATCGACAACAGCCACCCTCGAAGCAGCGTTACCCATGCAGAGCAAAAGGAACAACCACTCCAAGTCTCAGAGCAAGTGACGTTTGAAACGCTATTAGCGCGCACCCTGCTAACTAGCTAGCCATTTCACATCGGTTACACCAGCCTAATCTCGGGAGTTGATAGGCTTGAAGTCATAAACAGCGCAATGCTTGAAGCATTGGCAAACGCACAAAAGTGCTGTTTGAATGAATGCTTATGAGCCTGCTGGCGCCTACCATCGCTCAGTCAGACTGCTCTATCAAATCATAGACTTAATTATAACATAATAACACAAAGAAATACGAGCCTTAGGTCACTAATATAGTCGAATCCGGAAACTATCATCTCGAAAACAAAACGTTTATTGTTTCAGTGAAATATGGAACCGTTCCGTATTTTATCTAACGGGTGGCCATAAGTCTAAAGTCTAAATATTCCTGTTACATTGCACAACCTTCAATGTTATGTCATAATTACGTAAAATTCTGGCAAATTAGTTCGCAACGAGTCAGGCGGCCCAAACTGTTGCATGTACCCTGACTCTGCGTGCAATGAACGCAAGAGAAGTGACACAATTTCACCTGGTTAATATTGCCTGCTAACCTGTATTTCTTTTAGCTAAATATGCAGGTTTAAAACTATATACTTCTGTGTATTGATTTTAAGAAAGGCATTGATGTTTATGGTTAGGTACAGTCGTGCAACGAGTGTGCTTTTTTCACAAATGCGCTTTTGTTAAATCATCCCTTGTTTGGCGAAGTTGGCTGTCTTTGTTAGGGAGAAATAGTCTTCACGCAGTTCGCAACGAGCCAGGCGGCCCAAACTGCTGCATATACCCTGACTCTGTTGCAAGAGAAGTGACACAATTTCCCGAGTTAAAAGAAATTCATGTTAGCAGGCAATATTAACTAAATATGCAGGTTTAAAAATATATACTTGTGTATTGATTTTGAGAAAGGCATTGATGTTTATGGTTAGGTACACGTTGGAGCAACAACATTCCTTTTTCGCGAAAGCGCACCACATCGATTATATGCAACGCAGGACACGCTAGATGAACTAGTAATATCATCAACCATTTGTAGTTAACTAGTGATTAGGATTGATTGATTGTTTTTTATAAGATAAGTTTAATGCTAGCTAGCAACTTACCTTGGCTTCTTACTGCATTCGCCTAACAGGCAGGCTCCTCGTGGAGTGCAATGTAAGGCAGGTGGTTAGAGCGTTGGACTAGTTAACCGTAAGGTTGCAAGATTGAATCCCCGAGCTGACAAGGTAAAAAATATGTCGTTCTGCCTCTGAACAAGGAAGTTAACCCACCGTTCCTATGCTGTCATTGAAAATAAGAATGGATTCTTAACTGACTTGCCTAGTTAAATAAAGGTTAACATTTTTTTTGAAAAAGACTTCTGATTTTTATGAAAACTTGAAGTCGGCCCTAATTAATCGGCCTATTCCGATTAATCGGTCGACCTCTAATCCACATACTCAGGACCTTTTCAAACATCTGTTTCTAGTGACCAGCCAGAGAAGAGAGGTTATTTGTCTCATATCATAATCCAGCATGGGAAGTACTGATGACTGTTCAGATATTGATCTTTCTCTCTTACAGCCTCTCTCTCTCTCTCTTTCTCTCTCTCTGTGTGAGTGTGTCTACATGGTGTGTAGCCAATCTAAACGTGCTAAACACGAGGTAGGAAAGTGTCACAGAGCAGTTTTCCATTTTGTCAATGCTGCAACTCTCTCCCTGCTGGTTTGACAAAATTAATTGCTGTCCCCGGTGCTATTGATGGCCCGACCCAGCTCAGCTCTCTTTGGGCCAGCCCTCTGGCACCATCAGGTGCCCAACGGACCTGACACGGAACCACGGGCCAAGATAAAACAGAAACAGTAACAGGGACCAAGCCTTAGAGAGCATAACCTGCCCCGGAACCACGGTTCAAAGCCTTAGACAGCATAACCTGCCCCAGAACCACAGTTCAAAGCCTTAAACAGCATAACCTGCCCCAGAACCACGGTTCAAAGCCTTAGACAGCATAACCTGCCCCAGAACCACAGTTCAAAGCCTTAAACAGCATAACCTGCCCCAAAACCACGGCTCAAAGCCTTAAACAGCATAACCTGCCGCAGAACCACAGTTCAAAGCCTTAAACAGCATAACCTGCCCCAGAACCACGGTTCAACGCCTTAAACAGCATAACCTACCCCAGAACCACGGCTCAAAGCCTTAAACAGCATAACCTACCCCAGAACCACGGCTCAAAGCCTTAAACAGCATAACCTGCCCCAGAACCACAGTTCAAAGCCTTAAACAGCATAACCTGCCCCAGAACCACAGTTCAAAGCCTTAATTAAACAGCATAACCTGCCCCAGAACCATGGCTCAAAGCCTTAAACAGCATAACCTGCCTCAGAACCACGGTTCAGCGCCTTAAACAGCATAACCTACCCCAGAACCACGGTTCAACGCCTTAAACAGCATAACCTACCCCAGAACCACGGCTCAAAGCCTTAAACAGCATAACCTGCCTCAGAACCACGGTTCAGCGCCTTAAACAGCATAACCTACCCCAGAACCACGGTTCAACGCCTTAAACAGCATAACCTACCCCAGAACCACGGCTCAAAGCCTTAAACAGCATAACCTGCCCCAGAACCACGGTTCAAAGCCTTGAACAGCATAACCTGCCCCAGAACCACAGTTCAAAGCCTTAAACAGCATAACCTGCCCCAGAACCACAGTTCAAAGCCTTAAACAGCATAACCTGCCCCAGAACCATGGCTCAAAGCCTTAAACAGCATAACCTGCCCCAGAACCACGGTTCAAAGCCTTAAAAAGCATAACCTGCCCCAGAACCACGGTTCAAAGCCTTAAACAGCATAACCTGCCGCAGAACCACAGTTCAAAGCCTTAAACAGCATAACCTGCCCCAGAACCACGGTTCAAAGCCTTAGACAGCATAACCTGCCCCAGAACCACGGTTCAAAGCCTTAGACAGCATAACCTGCCCCAGAACCACGGCTCAAAGCCTTAAACCGCATAACCTGCCCCAGAACCACAGTTCAAAGCCTTAAACAGCATAACCTGCCCCAGAACCACGGTTCAAAGCCTTAGACAGCATAACCTGCCCCAGAACCACGGTTCAAAGCCTTAAACCGCATAACCTGCCCCAGAACCACAGTTCAAAGCCTTAGAGAGCATAACCTGCCCCAGAACCACTGTTCAAAGCCTTAGACAGCATAACCTGCCCCAGAACCACGGCTCAAAGCCTTAAACCGCATAACCTGCCCCAGAACCACAGTTCAAAGCCTTAAACAGCATAACCTGCCCCAGAACCACAGTTCAAAGCCTTAAACAGCATAACCTGCCCCAGAACCATGGCTCAAAGCCTTAAACAGCATAACCTGCCTCAGAACCACGGTTCAGCGCCTTAAACAGCATAACCTACCCCAGAACCACGGCTCAAAGCCTTAAACAGCATAACCTGCCCCAGAACCACGGTTCAAAGCCTTAAACAGCATAACCTACCCCAGAACCACGGTTCAACACCTTAAACAACATAACCTGCCCCAGAACCACGGTTCAACACCTTAAACAACATAACCTGCCCCAGAACCACGGTTCAACACCTTAAACAACATAACCTGCCCCAGAACCACGGTTCAACACCTTAAACAACATAACCTGCCCCAGAACCACGGTTCAACACCTTAAACAACATAACCTGCCCCAGAACCACGGTTCAACACCTTAAACAACATAACCTGCCCCAGAACCACGGCTCAAAGCCTTAAACAGCATTTACTGTACCCATGACTTTGACAGTACCCTGGGCCAAGCATAACTGTCTGGACCTGCTCTGCTGCCAGGGTCAAGCCGTAAACATCCCCCTAACCAAGACTATATCAACTGATACAGGACCAAGGGGCAAGGCCAGAATTGAAATTATTCTGACGCTTGACCTTTTCCCTCAGAATGTGTATGCTGTACCTGTGTCAACTGCGGTAGAGCTGTCCCATTTTAATGCTGATTCAGGTTTGGGGGTAGTGTTATCTGATCCTAGGTCTACCCTCCACTGCAGCATATGACTGAGTGTTTGTTGCTAACCCTACCAGGGGAGAACATTCAGTAACAGGCCAATGCGTTTTCTACCCTTCTCCTCCCACTGTAGAGAGTGAAATGTGCATAGGCAAGGCTGAAAGTACTGCGTCAAAGTCCTGGACTTTCTCTAAAAGTCAATAATGCATGCAACCTCTCCCTCCTCCTTCACAACTCCCCCTCGTTTCTCACCCTCCCTTTCTCTCCCCTACTCTCCTTCAACAGGAGCTGTTAGCTTCTCACCCTCCCTTTCTCTCCCCTACTCCCCTTCAACAGGAGCTGTTAGCTTCTCACCCTCCCTTTCTCTCCCCTACTCTCCTTCAACAGGAGCTGTTAGCATCTCAACCCTCCCTTTCTCTACCCTACTCCCCTTCAACAGGAGCTGTTAGCATCTCAACCCTTACATTTCACTCTTCTCCTCTCCACCCCCTCATCTCCCCTCCTCCCCCACTCCTCCCTCCTCCTCACAACTTCCTCCCCTCCACCCTCTCATCTCCCCCTTCCTCTCCTTCTCCCTCCTCCCCCTCCAACAGCAGTTGTTGTCATAGGTCAGCTGTACAGGCAACTTCTGCTCTTCTCCACCACATGCTTTTTTGTTCCATTCATAATTGATGGAGATATTTAAGGTCAGAGGCTTCAGCTCTGAACCCATCAGCACAGGAACATGTCAGAACTCAGCGTTCACTGCTGTCTGTTTAGGAACACGAGACACAGTCAAGTTGACACACAGAAGAGACGGATCAGTTCTGAAGATTTGAATCGAGTGTGTTCACTTTGATCACGTTGTCTGTCCGTCAGTCTGTCCGTCTCTGGCTTTCTGGTGACTTCTGAAGCTGACCAGCTAGACGCACAGACAGGTGTAAAGATCATACAATTACTCACCATCAAAAGGGTAGGTAGATGGACGGAGAGACCTACAGCCAGGCAGACAGACAGACAGACAGACTGTCATACAGACAGACAGAAAGACTGAATGATAGACAGACAGATGACAGATGGACAGACGGACACTGGCAGGCAGGCATGTGTGCGTGCTCACAAAACACACACACACACACACACACACACACACACACACACACACACACACACACACACACACACACACACACACACACACACACACACACACACACACACACACACACACACACACACACACACACACGCACACACTTATTATTAAATGATCGTGCATGCACTCACTCGCTCACTCACTCCTGCACACACTCATGCATGCAAACAGTCAGTCACGCACACGTGTGCTCGCTATGCCCACATGCCCACACACCCACACACACACACACCGTCCTTTGACTGACATTTTCAGGAGGGCTGCCACAGAGATGAGATCACAGGGCTAATATCATAACGCTTGTCAACAGAGGCGAACATCCTCGCACACACACACACACACACACACACACACACACACACACACACACACACACACACACACACACACACACACACACACACACACACACACACACACACACACACACACACACACACACACACACACACACACACACACACACACACAGCAGTTTCACAGGCAGCATCTGACTCTGACATTTCCCTCTGAGTACCAGGCTAACCGGTCAGACCTTTAGAGAATGTTACTCATCCATTCCTCTCTCATGCTTCTTTTATTCCTCTCCTCCTTATCTGTTTGTTCCTGTAGCACGCACAGGTCTGGATATCCACGCGTATCACGCACCAGAGGCTCTATGGCTTCAGTCACAGTAAAAAGACACACAGTGTTCATTTATCACTTTATCTGTCCGTCAGTCTGTCCGTCTCTGGCTTTCTGGTGACTTCTGAAGCTGACCAGCTAGACACACAGACAGGTGTAAAGATCACATTATTACTCACCATCAAAAGGGTAGGTAGACGGACGGAGAGACCTGCAGACAGACAGAGAGACAGACAGAGATACAGACACTGGCAGACAGGCATGTGAGCATACACGCACACGCACACACACACACACACACACACACACACACACACACACACACACACACACACACACACACACACACACACACACACACACACACACACACACACACACACACACACACACACACACACACACACACACACACACACACACACACACACACACACACACACACACTTCAAATAAGGCAGTAAATTGTGGTGGCTTCCTGAAAAGCCATTAGAATGGTAATGTGAGGTGGAGTGAATCGAAGAGTCCCTCACCAGACCAGACCCAGCTGGGTGAGAGGGGAATCATTCACCATAAGATGTTGTTCCATGCTCATATCACTGCCATTGTGTCTGTGTGTTTATGTGTGTGTGTGTGTTGTGATGCTCAGTGACAGGTTGCCTGTGGGAGGCAGGGCTGGCATACTGTGGCATTTACTTGCAGACTAAAGGTGAGTCTGCAGGTAGCACAGCTTGCTAGTGCATTGTGGATGGTGATAGAGGAAGGGCTGAGAACACACACTCCTGCTCAGAGGATTGCAGGTTCAATCCCAGAGCTAGGCAGTCCTCTGTTTTAACCCTATCCCAAACCTTACTCCTTGCCAGAATTCATGTTTAAACTTAACCATTTATCCCCGCAAAACTCTAACCCCTGGCAAAATTTGACTACTGAAGTGAAACCATGATACCTTGTTAGGCAGCCTGGTCTCATAGACTGGACATGAAATAGTAAACGTAAAACCGGGATACGAATTAATATGCTGGTGTTACGTTTGTTATGGTTACATAAGACAGAAGGTTACCTAAAGCAAATGTCAAAGTAAGGTGGTTGTTCAGGCATATAAAGCAAACGTCTTGCAACCTGAAGGTTGTGAGTTCGAATCTCATCACGGTTAACTTTATCTAATTAGCAACTTTTCAACTACTTACTCATTGTTTTGCTACTTTGCAACTACTTAGCATATTAGCCAACCCTTCCCCTAACCCTAACCTTAACCCTTTTATCTAACCCTTTTTCTAACCCTAACCTTAACCCTTTTATCTAACCCTCCCCTAACCCTAACCTTAACCCTTTTATCTAACCCTTCACCTAACCCTAACCTTAACCCTTTAACCTAACTCCTAAACTTAACCCTACCCTTAACCCTAACCCTAAATCCTATCCTAGCTATAATTCATATAATATCATACGTTTTCATATTATACGAAATGGGTGGTGGACATCCACAAATTAATATATACCATACGAGATGTAACATAGCATACTAAATGTCTAGGCTTTACATACAGAATAATACGAAATGCTCTGAGACCAGGTTGTGTTGGGGGTTTAACTGATAACCTCACTCTGGGGAGAGGAACAAACACAAACGCTAATATGCAAACACACAGGCGAAAACAAGCATACATGCATGTAGAAGCAAGCAGAGTACCCACTCTTAGGAAAAGAGACAAATAAAGACAGCTAGAATCAGATACCCACAATGCCCTGTAGGTGTACGCAGCAGACGGCATGCCAGCGAAGCGGTGGGGATGGAGTCAAAGTGTGTGTGTGTGTGTGTGCGCGCGTGTGCGTGTGTGTATGTGTGTATGTGTGCATGTGCGTGTGCGTGCGTGTGCGTGTGCGTATGCGCGCGCGTGTGTGTGTGTGTGTGTGATGGAGTTTTTATTTGGAGCGTCCAGAAACCCTTAGGGTGTCATTACTTCTGTTGCTGAATGAAATAGCTTCAATCTACATAGTGGCCAAGTGTGTGTGTGTGATTGAGTGTGTGTGTTATCATTGAGTGTTATCAAGTGTGTTACCATGGTGACAGATGTTGTTATAAGCAGTAGGCAACAGATTCACTTAATTTATATGATCCTCATGAACAGTAGTGTGGTGTTTTGCTGCTAATATTAATTAGTAAAGGATTGGTGTAAACTACTATAACTATTCTCTTTCTCTCTCTCTCTCTCGCTCTCGCTCTCGCTCTCGCTCTCTCTCTCTCTCTCTCTCTCTATATATATATATATCTCCCTAAAGCGTCTGGTGGAGGCAGCAGAGGAGGCCCACCTGCAGCATGAAGATGACCCAGACCTACAGGTATGTGACAGTAGAACGTATGCTAGCTCCCAGAGCTAGTGCTTTAGCTTCGTGGGCTAACACGGTCCTGTGCTGCACAGGTGATCTACGGTTCAACATGTTGGGGTTATTAACATGAATATGACGACCAGAGGAATTGTGTTCTACTGTATGTGATTGAAATAATGTTGTACCACAAAAATTGTTATCATATAGGAGAGTGTTTTGAAGATCCACAATTAAATGGCCCAGAAGATGACATTCACCACATAGCCACAGCTAGATAGCTTAGTTTAAATGCAGGAGGGGCAGGAAGAGAGGGAAAAGCATTAGCAATTTCATTCATGTCCGTTTCACTTCACTGGCTAACCCTCTTTTCCCTTCTAAAAATACACCTGAGGGTGCAAGCCCAGAAAGACCCATAATCTGGCCTTGTGTCTTGCCACTTTCAAATTAAACCTCTCGTAGATATAATGCACACACACGCACGCATGCACGCACGCACGCACGCACACACACACACACACACACACACACACACACAAGCATGCAGAAATAGACTCAGACATATCTGCAAACTCAGTCCAACACAGCTTTTTCTCAGCCTCAGTTATGCTTCAAATCCATTTCAGCGGCTTTAGCAGAGAGGGAGCAACTTTAGCATGTGTGCAAGTGTACGAGTGTGTGCTTGTGTGTGTGTGTGTGTCGATGGGATTGGATTGAAGGGCGAGGTGAATTGAATTTCCAATTGAAGGATTACCAATAGTTTTCCGTTTTTGCGGGGATTTTTTACGCAATATGCACACATTTTTCACATTTGTGTTTTTTAATCAGAAATTATTGCTTATTGGTGCCTTCACGTGTGTAAAATATTATTGTTCTCTGATTTTTTTTAAATCATAGATTATAGTTATGTATGGAAATGTCTTCATTTTTGTAAAACGGTATATATTCATTGTTTAGCAGGAATGGAATGTTCGTATCCTGTATATTTGACTGTGATATGTGGTTAATTCACCTAGCTGTTTTAATGCACTTACTGTAAGTCACTCTGGATAAGAGCATATGCTAAAAGATAAAATTATTTACATACAGATCTCATATCACTGTATTCAATTATTATTACAAAAATGTGTTTAAATGTGTGATTTGTACAGTTCTTTATTAAACATGTAGTTAGTTGTTACATTTAACTGTAAAACCAAACAGTACTATTAATTTCTCTGAGAGTGAGGCCAATTTATAGCATTTTGCAAAAACAAAAGTGATTGATTTTAAACAAATACATGTGTCATTGAACATCCCCATGCCATGATTAGATTGTGAAAAAACAACAATCTCTTACAGAAATTGTTTAAACAATAAAAGCCAATTTACCAATATTTCTGAGTATTTCTGAAAATGGATATATACTGTACATAAATAGTACTATTACTGTAGTGTTTAGGAATTAAACACTTCAATTCATCTCCTATATTGGAATCAAGAGAACTGGTTAAGAGAACTGGTCTCTTAACACTGACCCTGGTCTCTTAACACTGACCCTGGTCTCTTAATACTGACCCTGGTCTCTTAACACTGACCCTGGCCTCTTAACACTGACCCTGGTCTCTTAACACTGACCCTGGCCTCTCAACACTGACCCTGGTCTCTTAACACTGACCCTGGTCTCTTAACACTGACCCTGGCCTCTTAACACTGACCCTGGTCTTTTAACGCTGACCCTGGCCTCTTAATACTGACCCTGGTCTCTTAACACTGACCCTGGTCTCTTAACACTGACCCTGGTCTCTTAACACTGACCCTGGTCTCTTAATACTGACCCTGGTCTCTTAACACTGACCCTGGTCTCTTAACACTGACCCTGGTCTCTTAACACTGACCCTGGCCTCTCAACACTGACCCTGGTCTCTTAACACTGACCCTGGTCTCTTAACACTGACCCTGGCCTCTTAACACTGACCCTGGCCTCTTAACACTGACCCTGGTCTCTTAACACTGACCCTGGTCTCTTAACACTGACCCTGGTCTCTTAACACTGACCCTGGTCTCTTAACACTGACCCTGGTCTCTTAACACTGACCCAGGTATTGCTGCCGTCTCACCTGTGTCAGCAGGTTCCCCCTCACTTTACAGAAGCAAAACAATTTGGCATTTAAGTGCTTTGTTGATGTTGTCCATTAGATTATTTCATTTATCTGTTTGGTTAGTCCTCTCAGTGTCTGTATCATTAATGTTTGGTTAGTCCTCTCAGTGTCTGTATCATTAATGTTTGGTTAGTAATCTCAGTGTCTGTATCAGTAATGTTTGGTAAGTCCCCTCAGTGTCTGTGTAACGGATTTCCTCCTCCTCTTCATCCGAAGAGGGGGAGCAGGGATTCGACCAAAACGCAGCGTGGTTATATGACATGATATTTATTAAACAAAACCGAAAACACGAAGAACACTTGAATAGATACAAAAAACAACAAACGACGTAGACTGACCTGAACGTAGGAACTTACATGTAACGAAGAACGCACGAATAGGAAAAACAGACTACACTAAAACCAAAAGAACAAACAAACCGAAACCGAAACAGTCCCGTGTGGCGTAACATACACAGACACTGACACAGGAGACAACCACCCACAACAAACAATGTGAAAACACCTACCTTAATATGGCTCTCAATATGAGGAAATGAAAACCACCTGGCTCTAATTGAGAGCCATATCAGGTCACCCTTAAACCAACATAGAAACACATAACATAGACTACCCACCCAAACTCACGCCCTGACCGTCAAACACATACAAAATAACAGAAAACCGGTCAGGAGCGTGACATAACCCCCCCCTCAAGGTGCGTACTCCGAACGCACCACCAAAAGTCAAGGGGAGGGTCTGGGTGGGCGTCTGACCACGGTGGTGGCTCAGGCTCTGGGCGAGGTCCCCACCCCACCATAGTCAAACCCAGCTTCCGTATTCCCTTCTGAATGCCCACCCTCCTATTCCACCCACTTAATTTAAGGGGTACCGTCGAGATAGGGGGCAGCACCGGGATAAGGTAGCTCAGGACAGAGAGGTAGGTCAGGATAGAGAGGTAGGTCAGGATAGAGGGGCAACTCCGGACTGAAGGGCAGCTCCGGACAGAGAGACAGCTCTGGACTGAGGGGCAGTTCTGGATGGCTGGCTCTGGCGGATCCTGGCTGGACGGCTCTGGCGGATCCTGGCTGTCTGGCTCTGGCTGGTCATGGCTGGCTGACGGCTCTGGCTGGTCATGGCTGGCTGACGGCTCTGGCTGGTCATGGCTGGCTGACGGCTCTGGCTGGTCATGGCTGGCTGATGGCTCTGGCTGGTCATGGCTGGCTGACGGCTCTGGCTGGTCATGGCTCGCTGACGGCTCCTTACGCTCATGGCTCGCTGACGGCTCTGGCAGATCCTGTCTGGTCGGCGGCTCTGGCAGATCCTGTCTGGTTGGCGGCTCTGGCAGATCCTGTCTGGTTGGCGGCTCTGGCAGATCCTGTCTGGTTGGCGGCTCTGGCAGATCCTGTCTGGTTGGCGGCTCTGGCAGATCCTGTCTGGTTGGCGGCTCTGGCAGATCCTGTCTGGTTGGCGGCTCTAGCGGCTCCTGACTGCCTAACGGCTCTGACGGCTCGGGACAGACGGGCGGCTCTAATGGCTCGGGACAGACGGATGGCTCAGACGGCACTGGGTAGACGGATGGCTCAGATGGCGCTGGGGAGACGGATGGCTCAGATAGCGCTGGGGAGACGGATGGCTCAGATGGCGCTGGGGAGACGGATGGCTCAGATGGCGCTGGGGAGACGGATGGCTCAGATGGCGCTGGGGAGACGGATGGCTCAGATGGCACTGGGCACACGGATGGCTCAGATGGCACTGGGCAGACGGATGGCTCTGGCCGGATGAGGCGCACTGTAGGCCAAGGACACGCACCTTCAGGCTAGTGCGGGGAGCAGGGACAGGGCACACTGACCTCTCGAACGCACTATAGGCCTGGTGCGTGGTACCGGCACTGGTGGTACCGGGCTAAGGGCACGCACCTCAGGGCGAGTGTTGGGAGAAGGAACAGTGCGTACAGGGCTCTGGAGACGCACAGGTGGCTTAGTGCGTGGTGCCGGAACTGGAGGCACTGGGCTGGAGACAGGCACCATAGGGAGAGTGCGTGGAGGAGGAACAGGGCTCTGGAAACGCACTGGAAGCCTGGTGCGTGGTGTAGGCACTGGTGGTACTGGGCTGGGGCGGGAAGGTGGCGCCGGAAATACCGGACCGTGCAGGCGTACTGGCTCCCTTGAGCACTGAGCCTGCCCAACCTTACCTGGTTGTATGCTCCCCGTCGCCTGACCAGTGCAGGGAGGTGGAATAACCCGCACCGGGCTATGTAGGCGAACCGGGGACACCATGCGTAAGGCTGGTGCCATGTAAGCCGGCCCAAGGAGACGTACTGGTGGCCAGATATGTAGAGCCGGCTTCATGGCACTTGGCTCAATGCTCAATCTAGACTGACCTGAACGTAGGAACTTACATGTAACGAAGAAAAACAGACTACACTAAAACCAAACAAACAAACAAACCGAAACCGAAACAGTCCCGTGTGGCGTAACATACACAGACACTGACACAGGAGACAACCACCCACAACAAACAATGTGAAAACACCTACCTTAATATGGCTCTCAATATGAGGAAATGAAAACCACCTGGCTCTAATTGAGAGCCATATCAGGTCACCCTTAAACCAACATAGAAACACATAACATAGACTACCCACCCAAACTCACGCCCTGACCGTCAAACACATACAAAATAACAGAAAACCGGTCAGGAGCGTGACATAACCCCCCCCTCAAGGTGCGTACTCCGAACGCACCACCAAAAGTCAAGGGGAGGGTCTGGGTGGGCGTCTGACCACGGTGGTGGCTCAGGCTCTGGGCGAGGTCCCCACCCCACCATAGTCAAACCCAGCTTCCGTATTCCCTTCTGAATGCCCACCCTCCTATTCCACCCACTTAATTTAAGGGGTACCGTCGAGATAGGGGGCAGCACCGGGATAAGGTAGCTCAGGACAGAGAGGTAGGTCAGGATAGAGAGGTAGGTCAGGATAGAGGGGCAACTCCGGACTGAAGGGCAGCTCCGGACAGAGAGACAGCTCTGGACTGAGGGGCAGTTCTGGATGGCTGGCTCTGGCGGATCCTGGCTGGACGGCTCTGGCGGATCCTGGCTGTCTGGCTCTGGCTGGTCATGGCTGGCTGACGGCTCTGGCTGGTCATGGCTGGCTGACGGCTCTGGCTGGTCATGGCTGGCTGACGGCTCTGGCTGGTCATGGCTGGCTGATGGCTCTGGCTGGTCATGGCTGGCTGACGGCTCTGGCTGGTCATGGCTCGCTGACGGCTCCTTACGCTCATGGCTCGCTGACGGCTCTGGCAGATCCTGTCTGGTCGGCGGCTCTGGCAGATCCTGTCTGGTTGGCGGCTCTGGCAGATCCTGTCTGGTTGGCGGCTCTGGCAGATCCTGTCTGGTTGGCGGCTCTGGCAGATCCTGTCTGGTTGGCGGCTCTGGCAGATCCTGTCTGGTTGGCGGCTCTAGCGGCTCCTGACTGCCTAACGGCTCTGACGGCTCGGGACAGACGGGCGGCTCTAATCGCTCGGGACAGACGGATGGCTCAGACGGCACTGGGTAGACGGATGGCTCAGATGGCGCTGGGGAGACGGATGGCTCAGATGGCGCTGGGGAGACGGATGGCTCAGATGGCGCTGGGGAGACGGATGGCTCAGATGGCGCTGGGGAGACGGATGGCTCAGATGGCGCTGGGGAGACGGATGGCTCAGATGGCGCTGGGGAGACGGATGGCTCAGATGGCGCTGGGGAGACGGATGGCTCAGATGGCACTGGGCACACGGATGGCTCAGATGGCACTGGGCAGACGGATGGCTCTGGCCGGATGAGGCGCACTGTAGGCCAAGGACACGCACCTTCAGGCTAGTGCGGGGAGCAGGGACAGGGCACACTGACCTCTCGAACGCACTATAGGCATGGTGCGTGGTACCGGCACTGGTGGTACCGGGCTAAGGGCACGCACCTCAGGGCGAGTGTTGGGAGAAGGAACAGTGCGTACAGGGCTCTGGAGACGCACAGGTGGCTTAGTGCGTGGTGCCGGAACTGGAGGCACTGGGCTGGAGACACGCACCATAGGGAGAGTGCGTGGAGGAGGAACAGGGCTCTGGAAACGCACTGGAAGCCTGGTGCGTGGTGTAGGCACTGGTGGTACTGGGCTGGGGCGGGAAGGTGGCGCCGGAAATACCGGACCGTGCAGGCGTACTGGCTCCCTTGAGCACTGAGCCTGCCCAACCTTACCTGGTTGTATGCTCCCCGTCGCCTGACCAGTGCAGGGAGGTGGAATAACCCGCACCGGGCTATGTAGGCGAACCGGGGACACCATGCGTAAGGCTGGTGCCATGTAAGCCGGCCCAAGGAGACGTACTGGTGGCCAGATATGTAGAGCCGGCTTCATGGCACTTGGCTCAATGCTCAATCTAGACTGACCTGAACGTAGGAACTTACATGTAACGAAGAAAAACAGACTACACTAAAACCAAACAAACAAACAAACCGAAACCGAAACAGTCCCGTGTGGCGTAACATACACAGACACTGACACAGGAGACAACCACCCACAACAAACACTGTGAAAACTCCTACCTTAATATGGCTCTCAATCAGAGGAAATGAAAACCACCTGGCTCTAATTGAGAGCCATATCAGGTCACCCTTAAACCAACATAGAAACACATAACATAGACTACCCACCCAAACTCACGCCCTGACCGTCAAACACATACAAAATAACAGAAAACCGGTCAGGAACGTGACAGTCTGTATCAGTGTTTGTCTATCATATTGTGCATGTATCAGGTTATTACTTTGCATACTACCTTTATCTAACTACATAATAAAAAACTACTATTTTTGATTGGACTTTTTAAAAAATATGTTGATTGTTGTTCCACATTTTGTTACGTACCAGCCTTATTCTAAAATGTATTAAATTCATTGTTTTCCTCATCAATACCCAATAATGACAAAGCAAAAACAGGTTTTTAGATTATTATTATTTTTTACAAATGTATTAAAAATAAAAACTGAAATACCTTATTTACATTAGGATTCAGACCCTTGGCTATGAGACTTGAAATTGAGCTCAAGTGCATTTCCATTGATCATCCTTGGAGTCCACCTGTGGTAAATTCAATTGATTGGACATGATTTGGAAAGGCACACCTGTCTATATAAGGTCCCACAGTTGACAGTGCATGTCAGAGCAAAAATCGAGCCATGAGGTCGAAGGAATTGTCCGTAGAGCTACAAGACAGGATTATGTCGAGGCACAGATTTGGGGAAGGGTTCCAAAACATGCAGCATTGAAGATCACCAAGAGCACAGTGGCCTCCATCATTCTTAAATGGAAGACGTTTGGAACCACCAAGAATCTTCCCAGAGCTGGCCGCCTATCCAAACTGTGCAGTGGGGGGAGAAGGGCCTTGGTCAGGGAGGTGACCATGAACCCGATGATGCTCCAGAGTTCCTCTGAGGAGATGGGAGGACCTTCTAGAAGGACAACCATCTCGGCAGCACTCCACCAATCAGTCCTTTATGGTATAGTGGCCAGACAGAAGCCATTCCTCTGTAAAATGCACATGACAGCCCGCATGGCGTTTACCAAAACGGCACCTAAAGGACTCTCAGACCATGAGAAACAAGATTCTCTGGTCTGATGAAACCAAGATTGAACTTTTTGGCCTGAATGCTAAGAGTCACGTCTGGAGGAAACCTAGCACCATCCCTACGGTGAAACATGGTGGTGGCAGCATCATGCTGTGGGGATGTTTTTCAGCGGCAGGGACTGGGAGACTAGTCAGGATAGAGGGAAATATGAACGGAGCAAAGTAAAGAGGTCCTTGATGAAAACCTGCTCCAGAGCGCTCAGGACCTCAGACTGGGGCAAAGATTCAACTTCCAACAGGACAAAGACCCTAAGCACACAGCCAAGACGACGCAGTAGTGGCTTCGGGGCAAGTCTCTGAATGTCCTTGAGTCACCCAGCTAGAGGTCAGTCTTGAACCCAAACGAACATCTCTGGAGAGACCTGAAAATAGCTTTTCAGCGACTGTCCACATCCAACCTGACATAGCTTGAAAGGATCTGCAGAGAAGAATGGGAGAAACTCCCCAAATACAGGTGTGCCAAGCTTGTAGCGTCATACTCAAGAAGATCCCAATTGCCAAAGGTGCCAATTGGGATATTTCAGTTTATTTTTAAACAAAAATCTGTTTTTGCTCTGTCATTATGGAGGTATTGTGTGTAGATTGATGAGGAAAAAAATCTATTTCTTCAATTTTAGATTATGACTGTAAGGTAACAAAATGTGTAAAAAGTCAAGTGGTCTGAATAATTCCTGAATGCCCTGTACATGTTGTAAACTGTGGGAGAATTACAAATTGATTTCATCAATAAGGTTCCTTTTGTCAGTTTGGTGAGAGTCATCGCAGTAGCAATCACTAATGTTTGTTTAGTCCTCTCGGTGTCTGTATCAGTGAGTGTGATGGGTCTCAGGCTGTTAGTGTCGAGGGCAGCAGCAGTAGTTTATGGGTGTAATTATTTGGCAGAGATTAGCTCAGCAAAGTGAGGACTGTTGTTTCAGTTTATTGACAGGGCTAAAGGTTTGATAGTATGGCACTCCCTCTCTCAGTACCCGTTGGAAACAGTAAAAAAAAAGTTGTTATATGCCTACCGGGGCGGCAGGTAGCCTAGTGGTTAGAGCGTTGGACTTGTAACTGAAAGGTTGCCAGGTCGAATCCCCGATCTGACAAGGTAAGAATCTATCATTCTGCTCCTGAACTGTTCCTAGGCTGTTATTCAAACTAAGAATTTGTATTTAAATGACTGGCCTAGGTAAATAAAATAAGTACATGCTCCATTTCACATTACAGTTTCAATGATGTCTAAGTAATATTTTGAAATGGAAAAATTAAAACGTGTGCTCTTATTGACGTGGTCAACTACTCCCCCCATTGACACCCCTCCCACACGCCCTCAACTCTCACTTACCTTACCTGCTACTTCCTCTATGGACATTCCCACACACCTTTAACTCTCACTTACCTTACCTGCTACTTCCTCTATGGACATTCTTTATCCTGCTGCTCCCCCCTTCTACTCCCTCTATGTACATTCCACCCCCCAACAGTTTTTACTCTGCCCCCACCCCAACGTGTTGCAGTTGTTAATATGCATATTATTACTTTTTGTTTTTATTTCACTCAATGGTCTTTCTGCTGCTCCCCCTGTGGTCATACCCTCCACCCCCTCAATGGTCTTTCTGCTGCTCCCCCTGTGGTCATACCCTCCACCCCCTCAATGGTCTTTCTGCTGCTCCCCCTGTGGTCATACCCTCCACCCCCTCAACGGTCATTCTGCTGCTCCCCCTGTGGTCATCCCCCCCACCCCCCTGTGGTCATACCCCCCACCCCCTCAATGGTCATTCTGCTGCTCCCCCTGTGGTCACCCCCCCCCATCCCCCTGTGGTCATACACCCACCCCCTCAATGGTCATTCTGCTGCTCACCCTGTGGTCATCCCCCCCACCCCCCTGTGGTCATACCCCCACCCCCTCAATGGTCTTTCTGCTGTTCCCCCTGTGGTCATACCCTCCACCCCCTCAATGGTCATTCTGCTGCTCCCCCTCTGGTCATTCCCCCCACCCCCTCTATGGTCATCCCCCCCACCCCCTCTATGGTCATCCCCACCACCCCCCCCCTATGGTCATCCCCCCACCCCCCCTATGGTCATCCCCCCCAACCCCCCTATGGTCATCCCCCCCACCCCCCCTATGGTCATCCCCCACCCCCCCTATGGTCATCCCCCCACCCCCCCTATGGTCACCCCCCCCCCCACCCCCCTATGGTCATCCCCCCCTATGGTCATCCCCCCCACCCCCCCTATGGTCATCCCCCCACCCCCCCTATGGTCATCCCCCCCACCCCCCCTATGGTCATCCCCCCACCCCCCCTATGGTCATCCCCCCACCCCCCTATGGTCATCCCCCACCCCCCCAATGGTCACCCCCCCACCCCCCCAATGGTCATCCCCCACCCCCCCCCAATGGTCATCCCCCCACCCCCCCTATGGTCATCCCCCACCCCCCCCAATGGTCATCCCCCCACCCCCCCTATGGTCATACCCCCACCCCCCCCTATGGTCACCCCCCCCCCCCTATGGTCATCCCCCCACCCCCCCTATGGTCATCCCCCCACCCCCCCCCCTATGGTCATCCCCCCACCCCCCCTATGGTCATCCCCCCACCCCCCCTATGGTCATCCCCCCACCCCCCCTATGGTCATCCCCCCACCCCCCCTATGGTCATCCCCCCAATCTGAATCTGAGTTCATCTACCGTTTTCTTCAGTTTTGTGCCTTCACACGACCCAGCTCTGGTCACTACTAAAGATCGACCCAGCTCTGGTCACTACTAAAGATCGACCCAGCTCTGGTCACTACTAAAGATCGACCCAGATCTGGTCACTACTAAAGATCGACCCAGCTCTGGTCACTACTAAAGTTCGACCCAGCTCTGGTCACTACTAAAGAACGACCCAGCTCTTGTCACTACTAAAGATCGACCCAGCTCTTGTCACTACTAAAGAACAACCCAGCTCTCGTCACATCTAAAGAACGACCCAGCTCTTGTCACTACTAAAGAACGACCCAGCTCTTGTCACTACTAAAGAACGACCCAGCTCTTGTCACTACTAAAGAACGACCCAGCTCTTGTCACTACTAAAGAACGACCCAGCTCTTGTCACTACTAAAGAACGACCCAGCTCTTGTCACTACTAAAGAACGACCCAGCTCTGGTCACTATTAAAGAACAACCCAGCTCTGGTCACTATTAAAGAACGACCCAGCTCTGGTCACTACTAAAGAACGACCCAGCTCTCGTCACTACTAAAGAACGACCCAGCTCTGGTCACTACTAAAGAACGACCCAGCTCTGGTCACTATTAAAGAACAACCCAGCTCTGGTCACTATTAAAGAACGACCCAGCTCTGGTCACTACTAAAGAACGACCCAGCCCTTGTCACTACTAAAGAATTACAGGTAGCCTACATTGACATCAGATAATTTCTTGAAACTTGATGTCAATTCTGCCAGTGATGATTCCATTTTACCCGTGGACTCCCATCAGCCATTTTGAGATTCAAGCCATTCAACACAGGTAGGTATGTACTGTAGGTAGCTATGGGTTCGCTGTTGCCATGGTGACAGCCCAGTAATGCGTGCTGGCTGTTCAGAGGTAATGGAGATGATGGAGGGGGGTAATGTGTGTGTCTAAGCAGAGATAATGACAAGTCATGTAATGTAGTCCCCATATCATTATCACCTGGTCCCCTGAGATTGGGACTATCTGGGATCAGATACGCTCAATACAGTCGGATTCCATAGTGGATGAATGTATCAACCAGTTTGTTGTCCAAAACTCAGGGTTTTGATTTTGTGTGTGTGTGTGTGTGTGTGTGTGTGTGTGTGTGTGCGTGCGTGCGTGCGTGCGTGCGTGTGTGTGTGTGTATATTGTGCTGTTAAATCAGAAGGTTGTTTGTCAGTGCTTTTGAGTGTGAGGCTGATCACTAGAAAAATACTTTGTTTTCGGACGTTTGAAAAGGTGTTGAGAAGGTGGATATATACCTTCCTGAGTGTTCACAGCCAGAGGGTGCTGCTTAGACCACTGTACCACAGCAGTTCACAATGCTCTAGCAAGCCATGAGAATACTTGAAGATACTTGATGGTAATAGGGCATCGTTTTTTATTATTTTGTTTTAAGCCTTCCCCTAACCATAGCCCTACCCTTAACCACTATTAATTAAACCCTAGACTGTTAACCTTTAAGTTGTTTCTGTTTTAACGCTGTACCCATGTGGAATTAACCCTGTAACCAAATGGAATTATCCCTGTAACTATGCAGAATTAACGCGTAGAAAATAGACGTTCATCCATAATACGTCGGTTTGGAAGGGAAACTATGAGATCTTGTTGCAAGCAGAGCTAGGACAGTGTGATTGTCTCTAATTGCGTATTGAACTTTCTGAATGTGTAATTAAACGGTTGGGTTCCCTACTCGGTAGAGATCAGAACTTGTGTGTGTGTGTGCGTGCCTGTGTGTGTGTGTAATGTAACTGTGTGTGTGTGTGTACGTGCGTAGCACTGACAGTGGCATTTCAGATCTGGCTCTCCTGCTGAACACACTGAATAGATAGTAATTATCACCAGCCATGCTAAAAATACCCCTTCCCATCCCCGCTGTAGTGTGAAGCCTCTTCCATCGCTATTTGGATTTATTATAAATTGTTTGTGCTTTTTGGTTATTGGATACATATTTGGCTGGCAGCAGTTGGATATAAATGTCCTTATCTTGCCTATCCAGAGCTCTCCCTCTCCCATGTGGAACCAGTGGGGTAATCTGCTCCCATTCTGATTTTCTCCCTCAGTCAGTGTTCATGCAAATGGCCATGCTCCACCCCTCCTGCCCTCTGCAGCCAATCAAATCTCTCCCCGAGTTGAATATGTGGTAATTACCCAATCACAGACTCGTGTGACAGAACTGGGACCAATCGAGTGGGACTGAAATGGAGTCTGAGTCGTAGTCATCGAACAGTAGCTTCCTTCCGTTTTTCACATTCTGTTGTTCTACTGTGTGAATGTTTGGCAGGGGTGTTTTGAGAGGCAATCCCTCAACCTCTGCTGTGTTCTCCCTGTCTTCCTGCCAGTTTAGATAATTCCCCCTCTCTCCCTGGCTTCTGATAGCCAATCACTGTTCTCCCTGACTTATGATAGCCAATCACTGTCCTCTCTGACTTATGATAGCCAATCAAAAGCCCCACTCAGCAAGGCCAAATTACATTTTCGTGGGGAGAATCTGAATTGTTCCCTCCTCGCATCCTTTCTCCTCTCTTCTCGCCTCCTTCTCAAAACACATTACATGAGAAAGCCAGAGTTCCCTCCTGTATGAACTTCTCCTCCAATGGGTTTTGAGAAGGAGTGAGGAGAGAGGACGCGAGGAGTATGCAATTGAGATTCTCCCATGATCGGTGTTGGGGTATCAGAATGGTGGAAATAGGGGAGGAGTAGAGGGATGGAGGGATGGATGGAGGGATGGATGACATATTACACCTTTCAAATCAAGGCGTTTATTTTGCTACCTTTAGTATCCCGCCAATGAAGGGTATTGCCGGTGACAGACTCTACTTTTTTCCCCGTCGAAACCGATCTAGTAATGATTGCTGTGTAAAGTTCTTCCTATGTCTTAGTATGAAATGTAGCCGTAATGCTAAGGCGGCATTGGCACGCACTATGCTCTTAAGCTGTTGATGGTTGCTAGGCAGCGCCTGTTACTACTATCCTCCTGGCAGTTCTAAACTTTGCGAAGCTTGTCACTTCACCCATCTCATCGCATAGTCCACCACATGCACTGTATTTCTCAGCCAAAACTGCATGCAGGGGCGCAACTTTCACTGGGACGGGGGGACATGTCCCTCCCAACCACATTCTGAAATTGCATTTTTGTCCCCCCAATTTTCTCATTGGAATGTGATACAAAAGCCAGTAACGGTGTGCTTTAGGGCCATGCGGAGGCCTCCATGCGGTCGGGTAGACTGTTTGGAGTGTTTATCCGTGTGACGACCATCCCACTCTGTCTGCCGTATTCTCTCTTTGTTCTTGTTTCCTTATTAGGATGCCGGTGGGCGGAGTTGGGAGGGTCGTCAGCTACATGGGAAACACTTGGGCCCAGTGTGTCCCAGGATAAATACACCACTTCCCCATTCATGGAGGAGACTCTCTCCAAGCAGACACCTTGATAGGTTTTGTTGTGTATCTTGGTGGTTTTTGGTTGTTTGCTTTGGCACCTTTCAACACCCTGCATTATCACATTCATGCATGCTAAACACTCACTTACACTTCTGATTACTGATTACACACACCATTGTATATTGTACTTAGTTACTTTATTTAATAAATATATGTTTTGTTATTCCTTATCTCCACGTTGTCTCCCTTTTGTTACGGGCTTTGAGCCGGTTCGTGACAATCCGTCTGGATACAAATAATTCTAATAACAAATAATTATGCCCCCCCCCACTTCTAAAACCAAAGTTGCACCCCTGACTGGATGGATCCATAAAGATTTACTGTGGGAATAAATATCAATGAATGACGAAAATATTGGGATAACGTAGGCTAATGCATTGAAGGCTTCAAATTGTTGCTTACTGAAACTCCCAAAGCCAATGTGGTCCCGTGTGGCTCAGTTGGTAGAGCATGGCGCTTGCAACGCCAGTGTTGTGGGTTCATTTCCCACGGGGGACCAGGAGGAATATGTATGAACTTTCCAATTTGTAAGTCGCTCTGGATAAGAGCGTCTGCTAAATGACTTAAATGTAACGTATACCATCCAATTGTTATAATGCATTTAAAGCAATAGCTTCCCCGGGTGTGGTCAACTATTTCCGCACCGTTTCACGCTGCTTTAAGACAATCCTGGGGACTCAATCAATCGATGTCAGCTTTTTATTTTCAATGAATCTCTGTTTGGATATTGATTAGGCTACAATTAGACTGTGGAATTGTTAGCTAAATTGAGGTGAGTGCAGTTCATGATCATCTTGTCTAGTCGACTCATTGATTATCAATGATCAGAACATCGTGACAGCGTGTTATGTATCTTAACAAGTTACATTTTTTGGCTCTTCACTTGCAGTCGCTTAGTAACCTAGGCCTGCAGTACCTCCGGACAAAAGCATGTGGCTTGTCTTAATCAATCAATGTGATTTTGTTTCATTTAATCTCTGTCTGTATATTTGGTGAACTGTGGCTGGGCAAATAAGTGGAGGCGATATACAATAGTTAATCTATCGCTGATCAGAAACATTTAGTATGCAATAATGTAGCCTAAATCAATTTTAGGTCTATTATTTTGTTAGATTGCGAATAGGCAATTTCTAATGCCCCGTGAAGCTTGTGAAATATGAACACGAGACTCACATGTTTTTGAACATGTAGATTGCTATTATTTTCAGTTGGTGTCAGGATGAAGATACTCTGAATGTAAGACCCTACGTCTGCTCCCTAACAAAGCGGAGCGAGGATAGGAAAGAGATGAAACATGGATGAACAAAACATGGCCTTACCTTGGGCTCGTTTTCAAAATATCCATTTTGATTATATGACAGCTGTTCCAAACGTTGCCGTCACTCATGATGTGTGGTAAAACTATTCATTGTATTTTTTACTGTTATATTTAATGATATTCTTAGCCTATTCTAAAATGCTGTATATGTGTGTTGATTGTGATCAGGGTAGCCTGGTGTGTCTTGTCTGTTTAATGAATAAAATCACTATTGATTTCATGTGCATGGCGTAGCCATGTAGAATATAGGCTGCACAGACCAGCAACATAATATACCCTTCATTTTATTAGTCATAAAAGGTTTTTTAGAACCTACCTAAAATGAATTAATAATGGATTACATTGTGATGGTGTACATTCAATGGATTTATTAACATAGACATCCATCCACATCGCCCACGTCTACTCCTACTCCTAACCTTGCCGGCATGTGCATGGGAGATATAAAAGGCTTATCCCGGCAAGAATGTCATAAAAAATGGGACTGTTTGAATTGGGTTCTAAAAAACACTGCTTGATTTTTTTTTTTTACTGGGCAACATATCCCGTAAAGTCTGTCTGTATAGTGTATAATATATAAGTAGATTTAGGAAGGATTGACTTGGTGACCATAGAGCCCTTCTCTGTTCAGGAAAATAGCTGTATTTCTACAGCTTACCTGTTCTATTCCCCCTCCAGCCCGTGTGGTGTGTATTGTTGATGATGTGGAGATGGGAATGTTTAAACCATTCATTCAGCGAATGGCCTTGCTTGTCTGCAGGATTACACACACACACACACACACACACACACACACACACACACACACACACACACACACACACACACACACACACACACACACACACACACACACACACACACACACACACACACACACACACACACACACACACACACACCTCCTTCCAACTAATCTATCTCACCCACTAGGTGACTCGACAGGCGAAAGGATTCTTTAGCAGAGCGTCTCTTCCTCTCTTCCTTTCCTAGGGTTCAATAAATTCCCTGGTTTTCCCCAAATCCCGGTTAGAGGATTCCCGGAATGAGGAGGGAATAAGCAGGAAATCAGGAATCCTCGAACCAGGATCTCTGGAAGACCAAGGAATTTATTGAAAGTTCCCCGAATTTTTGTAACCTCTTCCCTCCTTTTGCCCATTTCATTCTGTGTTTTAAATCCTTTTAATTTCACTTTTAAAATATGCAATACCATTTTCTTTTAGAAGATAATAAAGAAGGGAGAGCAGTTGCATTACAGTGTAGGATGATGTGCTATATATGGTGTTGTTTTATACCATGACCATGACATTATTCAGATCTGCATAATATGATCGCCATGTTGAAAATTCATGTTGCAGAATGATTTGCAGAGCGGAAAATAGCTCAGCTATGATTAACATGAAAGCTTGTCTCATTCCATTATAGATGAGCTCCTAGAACGTCAGAAGACTTTAACAAATACACCAGAGAAAGCATTGGGAACACAACTACATGTTATTTGATATCATGGGTGTAATGGTATAGGATGCTGAAATGTTTTTACAATGTGATTCATGCCTACCTGCTTTTGGAATGCTTCACTAGCAGAGCTGAGGTAAACAGTTATTGTGTTGACACAGGAAGTATGTGTTTCTCACTTTTCCTAAACTTCCAAATGTTTCAGTTTTCACAGAAACCCAGACCAGTCCATGGCTCTGAGCTGTTTACCATAGTTATTTACATTTGCACATGTCCCCTGGGCTATTTACTGCTCCCATTTTCACACCCAGGGAATCACAGGTCCCAGATACACACACCGTGACGAGTGGAGGAGGGAGGAGGGAGGAGGAGAGAAGAAGGGTGGGGGGGGGGGGGGATAGGAGAGGTGAGGTGAGGTGAGGTGGAGGGGGGGACAGGACAGGCGGTGAGTGGAGGGGAGGGGAGAAGAGGGGAGGAGAGGGGGAAAGACAAGGCAGAGAGCATATGAGAAGGTGGGAAAGGAAAGGAGGGAAATGAAGGAGAGTGGAGAAGAGTGGTGAGGAGAGGAGAGGATGGAAATGAAGGAGAGTGGAGAAGAGTGGTGAGGAGAGGAGAGGTGAGGAGAGGAGAGGAGAAGAGTGGTGAGGAGAGGAGAGGAGGGGTGAGGAGAGGAGAAGAGTGGTGAGGAGAGGAGAGGAGAGGAGAGGAGGGGTGAGGAGGGGTGAGGAGAGGAGAGTTTAAAGTCAACGCTTTAGGCTGTTGTGTCATGGTTAACACTCTGGATCAAAGACAGCCACCTTATCTTTCACCCCGAGGCTGTTGAGTGTGTGTGTGTGTGTGTCTATACATGTGTGTGTGTGTGTGTGTGTGTGTGTGTGTGTGTGTCTGTGTGTGTGTGTGTGTGTGCGTGTGTAATTTGAGTTCTAGGTGAGACGTTTGTTGTCAAGGAGGGAGAGGGAGCAGAGAGATTTCTCGAAATTCCCAAACGTTTTTACTTTCACAGGAGCCAATCGACAATATAGCCTGAGGTTTGTCTTTTTAAATGCTAAATTAAAACATGAACATGGACACACTTTCTACTTCTCTGTCAACTCTTTTTCCCTCCCTCCCTCCCTCCCTCCCTCCCTCCCTCCCTCCCTCCCTCCCTCCCTCCCTCCCTCCCTCCCTCCCTCCCCTCAATATCTTTCACTGTCTCCCTCTTCTCATCTGTATGAGTGGGTGTTGATAGGACATCAACCATTACGTGCTGTGATAAGGGACTGCATTAGTGGTGAAGGAGTGTGTGTGCGCGTGTGGGCGTGTGTGTGGGACTGCATTAGTGACACAGGGGAAACCTTCACTGTGCAGAGTCAGGGATCCTATCTGGCCTTACTGAAGGCCAGCTGATGAGTGCATTTTTTTCACTATTTAAACCCACACACTGTGAATTTAAACAAGTCAATTAGAGACTGCATCAATTATGCATCAATGTTGATGTTTCTTTTACCTGGGAAATTCTGTAACAGCCCTGAGACAGCAGATTGTACCTGGGCTATTCTGTAACAGCCCTGAGACAGCAGATTGTACCTGGGATATTCTGTAACAGCCCTGAGACAGCAGATTGTACCTGGGATATTCTGTAACAGCCCTGAGACAGCAGATTGTACCTGGGATATTCTGTAACAGCCCTGAGACAGCAGATTGTACCTGTCCTCTAGCTATTTATTTTGTATTATTTTCTCTCACTCTTTCTCTCTCTGTCTCTCACGCACACACACACACACACGCGCGCACACATGCATGCACGCACAAAACACATACAGACACACACACAAACACTTTTTTAAGAGCAGTGTTCCGTGGTTGTTGTGTCTCTAAGCTGAATCAATAGTAATTGTTTGTCTCATCATCGTCCCAGCAGCCAGAGGCCAAATAGAGCTTTAGGTTCATAAAGCTGGGCCTGCAGCTGATAACCACAGCTAAAGACAAGTCAAGCACTGTCTGTGTGGTTATGCAGACAGAGAGAGAGAGAGACAGCATACAGAGAGAGAGAGAGAGAGAGAGAGAGAGAGAGAGAGAGAGAGAGAGAGAGAGAGAGGGAGACTGCTTATTTAGTTTCCCTTTTGTACTTTAACTATTTGCACATCGTTACAACACTGTATATAGACATAATATAACACTGTATAAATACATAATATAACACTGTAAATATACATAATATAACACTGTATAAATACATAATATAACACTGTATATATACATAATATAACACTGTAAATATACATAATATAACACTGTATATAGACATAATATAACACTGTATATATACATAATATAACACTGTATAAATACATAATATAACACTGTATATATACATAATATAACACTGTAAATATACATAATATAACACTGTATATAGACATAATATAACACTGTATATATACATAATATAACACTGTATAAATACATAATATAACACTGTATATAGACATAATATGACACTGTATATAGACATAATATAACACTGTATATATACATAATATAACACTGTATAAATACATAATATGACACTGTATATAGACATAATATAACACTGTAAATATACATAATATAACACTGTATATAGACATAATATGACACTGTATATAGACATAATATGACATTTGAAATGCCTTTATTCTTTTGGAACTTCTGTGAGTGTAATGTTTACTGTTTTTATTCTTTATTTAATTTCTGTTTATTATCTATTTCACTTGCTTTGGCAATGTTAACATATGTTTTCCATGCCAATAAAGCCTTGAATAGCCTTGCTATTGAGAAAGGCCGCCGTGGAGGGGGCAGGTGGAGGTGGAGCTGGAGGGGGCCGGGAGCAGGTGGAGGAGGCTGGTCGAGGTGGAGGGGGCAGGTGGAAGGGAGCAGGTGGAGGTGGAGATGGAGGGGGCAGGTGGAGGTGGAGATGGAGGGTGCAGGTGGAGATGGAGGGGACAGGGAGCAGGTCGAGGTGGAGGGGGCAGGTAGAGAGGGTAGGAGGCAGGTAGAGGTGGAGGGGCAAGGAGTAGGTGGAGGGGGCAGGTGGAGGGGCAGGGTGCAGGTCGAGGTGGAGGGGGCAGGTAGAGAGGGTAGGAGGCAGGTAGAGGTGGAGGGGCAGGGAGCAGGTAGAGGGGGTAGGGGGCAGGTAGAGGGGGTAGGGGGCAGTTGGAGGTGAAGGGGGCATGTGGAGGTGAAGGGGGCAGGGAGCAGGTTGAGGTGGAGGGGCAGGTGGAGGTGGAGGGGGTAGGGGGCAGGTAGAGGTGGAGGGGGCAGGTGGAGGTGAAGGGGCAGTTGGAGATGAAGGGGGCAGGTGGAGGTGAAGGGGGCAGGTGGAGGTGAAGGGGGCAGGGAGCAGGTTGAGGTGGAGGTGGAGGGGCAGGTGGAGGGGGCAGGTGGAGGTGAAGGGGGCAGTTGGAGGTGAAGGGGGCAGGTGGATGGGGCAGGGGGCAGGTGGAGGTGAAGGGGGCAGGTGGAGGTGAAGGGGGCAGGTTGAGGTGGAGGGGGCATGGGGCAGGTAGAGGTGGAGGGGGCAGGTGGAGGTGAAGGGGACAGGGAGCAGGTTGAGGTGGAGGGGCAGGTGGAGGTGGAGGGGCAGGTGGAGGTGGAGGGGGCAGGTAGAGGTGGAGGGGGCAGGTGGAGGTGGAGGTGGAGGGGGCAGTTGGAGGTGAAGGGGCAGTTGGAGGTGGAGGGGGCAGGTGGAAGGGGCAGGGGGCAGGTGCAGGAGGAGGAGGCAGGTGCAGGAGAAAATCTAAACAGTATATTTTACCTCTCAGCTCCCCTATCAAATACAAAAAAATTAAGTAGGAAACCTTAGAAAATTTACAACAATGACAAATGGTTTGATTAAGAAAACATCAACCTAATAAATATATTTGAGTCCCAGAAAACTTGAGCATACGGCTTCATTTCGGTGAATCACTAAAACAATACAGAAATACGCTAGAGAAAAAAAAGGAACAGCATGTCAGAATTCAGCTCAATGTAATTGAAGAATCCATAGAATCTAACCACTTCTGGGAGAATTGGAAAACGCTAAACAAACAACAACACAAATAGTTATCTATCCAAAATGGAGATGTGTGGTTAAACCACTTCTCCAATCTGTTTTGGATCTATAACAAAGAAAAACAGCAAAAACATATACATGATCAAATACAAAAAATCGAATAAACTATATAAAACTATAAAACTACCAGAACCCACTGGATTCTCCAATTACATTGAATAAACTACGGGACAAAATACAAACTCTCCATCCCAGAAAGGCCTTTAGTGTTGATGGTATATTTAAATGAAATTATATAATATACTGTACAGACCACAAATTCCAATTGGCTATAGTTAACCTCTTTAACATCATCCTCAGATTCTTCCCCAATATTTAGAACTGAACTGATCACCCCAATCCACAAGAGTGGAGACACATTTGGGGAAATCCTCTGCATTATCATAACCAGCAGACTTGTACAGTTCCTCAGTGAAAACAATATACTGAGCAAATGTCAAATTGGCTTTTTACCAAATTACAGTATGACAGGCCACGTATTCACCCTGCACACCCTAATTGACAAAGAACCAAACCAAAACAAAGGAAATGTCTTCTCATGCTTTGTTGATTTCAAAAAACGTTTTACTCAATTTGGCATGAGGGTCTGCTATACAAATTGATGGAAAGTGGTGTTGGGGGAAAAACATATCCATGTACACACATTTTTTGCAAAAAACACACACATTTCTTTCCACAGGGGCATGGGGAGAGACAGGGATGCAGCTTAAGCCCCACCCTCTTCAACATATAAATCAACGAATTAGCAAGGGTGCTAGAACAGTCTGCAGCACCCGGCCTCACCCTACTAGAATCTGAAGTGAAATGTCTACTGTTTGCTGATGATCTGGTGCTTCTGTTCCCAACCAAGTAGGGTCTACAGCAACACCTAGATCTTCTGCACAGATTCTGTCAGACCTGGGCCCTGACAGACCTGGGCCCTGACAGTAAATTTCAATAAAACCAAAATAAGGGTGTCCCAAAAAAGGTCCAGTCGCCAGGACCACAAATACAAACTCAATCTACACACCGTTGCCCTAGAGCACACAAAAAACGATACATACCTTGGTAACACACAGGTAACTTCTACAAAGCTGTGAACGATCTGAGAGACAAGGCAAGAAGGGCATTCTATGCCATCAAAAGGAACATACAATTTGACATACCAATTAGGATCTTGCTAAAAATACTTGAATCAGTTATAGAACCTATTTCCCGTTATGGTTGGGAGGTCTGGGGCAGGGGGTAGGTGGAGGGGGCTGGTGGAGGTGAAGGGGGCAGGTGGAGGTGACGGGGGCAGGTGGAGGTGAAGGGGGCAGGTGGAGCGAAGGGGGCAGGTGCAGGGGGCAGGTGGAGGTGAAGGGGGAAGGTGGAGGTGAAGGGGGAAGGTGGAGGTGAAGGGGGCAGGTGGAGGTGAAGGGGGAAGGTGGAGGTGAAGGGGGCAGGTGGAGGTGAAGGGGGCAGGTGGAGGTGAATGGGCAGGTGGAGGTGAAGGGGGCAGGTGGACGTGAAGGGGGCAGGTGGAGGTGAAGGGGGAAGGTGGAGGTGAAGGGGGAAGGTGGAGGTGAAGGGGGCAGGTGGAGGTGAAGGGGGAAGGTGGAGGTGAAGGGGGCAGGTGGAGGTGAAGGGGGCAGGTGGAGGTGAAGTGGGAAGGTGGAGGTGAAGGGGGCAGGTGGAGGTGGAGGGGCAGGTGGAGGTGGAGGGGGCAGGTGGAGGGGGCAGGCGGAGGTGGAGCTGGAAGTGGCAGGGAGGAGGTGTAGGTGGAGGGGACTGGTGGAGGTGGTGCTGGAAGTGGCAGGGAGGAGGTGGAGGTGAAGGGGACAGGTGGAGGTGGTGCTGGAAGGGGTAGGGAGCAGGTGGAGGTGGAGGGGACAGGTGGAGGTGGAGGGGGCAGGTGGAGGTGGAGGGGGAAGGTGGATGTGGAGGGTGCAGGGAGCAGGTGGAGGTGGACGGGGCAGGTGGAGGTGGAGCTGAAGGGGGCAAGGAGCAGGTGGAGGTGAAGGGGGCAGGTGGAGGTGGAGGGGGCAGGTGGAGGTGGAGGGGAAGGGGGCAGGTGGAGGTGGAGATGGAGTGGGCAGATGGAGGTGGAGGGAGCAGGTGGAGGTGGAGGGGCAGGTGGAGGTGGAGGGGAAGGGGGCAAGGAGCAGGTGGAGGTGGAGGGGGCAGGTGGAGGTGGAGGGGGCAGGTGGAGGTGGAGGGGAAGGTGGCAGGTGGAGGTGGAGATGGAGTGGGCAGGTGGAGGTGGAGGGAGCAGGTGGAGGTGGAGGGGTCTCAGGCAGGCTGACTCCTCTTCTCTGGGATCTCTCTCTAGACAGAGACTGAAGGGACCATTGTCTTGCCTTCACTACCCACCACCTCTCTTCCTCTCTCTGGCTGTTTCCTTTGAGACTCACACAAACTCAAGTGTAGTACCAGATGGCACCCTGTTCCCTATATAGTGCACAGGGCTCTGGTCAAAAGTAGTACACTATGTCGGGAATAGGATGCCATTTGGGACACATATTCATACAGATCCATTTATTTAACCACAAACACTGTTGTTACCTCATGTCCTTCTCACACATTGTTTTCCCTGTCAATTCTATTTGTCTCTTCCTGTGAAATGGTCCTATTCTCTCAATTCTCTCTTTCTTTCTGTCTCTCTCTTTCTCTCTCGCCTGTGGTGACATTTTTTAAAGGAATTTGTCTGGGTAATCCGGAGCTCTTTAAAAAGAGATCGGTTGAGGTGTGTGTTTGTGTGTGGGTGCATGCCTGCATGTTTGTGAGCGTGTGAGAGAGATGTCGGATCTCCCTCCTCTCTTTATCTTGACTGTGGGTCATACTATATAGGGTTCAACAGGAAGTCATTTCATGCTGTTAAAAAGACAGAGACAATATTTGTCATATTTTCTTTGGAGGAATAAGTCAGATGTCTCTGTCTCTGTCTCTGTCTCTGCCACTGTTTCTGTCTCTGTCTCTGTCTCTCTCTCTGTCTCTCTCTCTGTCTCTGTCTCTGTTTCTGTCTCTGTTTCTGTTTCTGTCTCTGTTTCTGTCTCTGTCTCTGTTTCTGTCTCTGTTTCTGTCTCTGTCTCTGTCTCTGTCTCTGTCTCTGTCTCTGTCTCTGTTTCTGTTTCTGTTTCTGTTTCTGTCTCTGTCTCTGTTTCTGTCTCTGTTTCTGTCTCTGTCTCTGTCTCTCTCTCTGTCTCTCTCTCTGTCTCTGTCTCTGTTTCTGTTTCTGTCTCTGTTTCTGTCTCTGTCTCTGTTTCTGTCTCTGTTTCTGTCTCTGTCTCTGTCTCTGTCTCTGTCTCTGTTTCTGTTTCTGTTTCTGTCTCTGTCTCTCTCTCTGTCTCTGTCTCTGTTTCTGTCTCTCTCTCTCTCTCTGTCTCTGTCTCTGTCTCTGTTTCTGTCTCTGTTTCTGTCTCTGTCTCTGTCTCTGTCTCTGTCTCTGTCTCTGTCTCTGTCTCTGTCTCTCTCTCTGTCTCTGTCTCTGTCTCTGTCTCTGTCTCTGTCTCTGTCTCTGTTTCTGTATCTCTGTCTCTGTCTCTGTCTCTATTTCTGTTTTTCTCTCTGTCTCTGTCTCTGTCTCTGTCTCTGTTTCTGTTTCTGTCTCTGTCTCCGTTTCTGTCTCTCTCTCTGTCTCTGTCTCTGTTTCTGTCTCTCTCTATCCCTCTGTCTCTCTCTCTGTCTCTGTCTCTGTTTCTGTCTCTCTCTCTCTCTCTGTCTCTGTTTCTGTCTCTGTCTCTGTCTCTGTCTCTGTCTCTGTCTCTGTCTCTGTCTCTGTTTCTTTCTCTGTTTCTGTCTCTGTCTCTGTCTCTGTCTCTGTCTCTGTCTCTGTCTCTGTTTCTGTTTCTGTCTCTGTCTCTGTCTCTGTCTCTGTTTCTGTCTCTGTTTCTGTCTCTGTCTCTGTTTCTGTTTCTGTCTCTGTCTCTGTCTCTGTCTCTGTCTCTGTCTCTGTCTCTGTTTCTGTCTCTGTTTCTGTTTCTGTCTCTGTCTCTGTCTCTGTTTCTGTCTCTGTCTCTGTCTCTGTCTCTGTCTCTGTCTCTGTTTCTGTCTCTGTCTCTGTTTCTGTTTCACTCTCTCTCTCTATCTCTGTCTCTGTCTCTGTTTCTGTCTCTGTCTCTGTCTCTGTCTCTGTCTCTGTTTCTGTCTCTGTCTCTGTCTCTGTTTCTGACTCTGTCTCTGTCTCTGTCTCTGTCTCTCTCTCTCTCTCTCTCTCTCTCTCTCTCTCTCTCTCTCTCTGTCTCTGTCTCTGTCTCTGTTTCTGTCTCTGTCTCTGTTTCTCTCTCTGTCTCTGTCTCTGTCTCTGTCTCTGTTTCTCTCTCTGTCTCTGTTTCTCTCTCTGTCTCTGTCTCTGTTTCTCTCTCTGTCTCTGTCTCTGTCTCTGTTTCTGTCTCTGTCTATGTTTCTGTCTCTGTCTCTGTTTCTGTCTCTCTCTCTCTCTCTCTCTCTCTCTCTCTCTCTCTCTCTCTCTCTCTCTCTCTCTCTCTCTCTCTGTCTCTGTCTCTGTCTCTGTCTCTGTCTCTGTCTCTGTCTCTGTCTCTGTCTCTGTCTCTGTCTCTGTTTCTGTCTCTGTCTCTGTTTCTCTCTCTGTCTCTGTCTCTGTCTCTGTTTCTCTCTCTGTCTCTGTTTCTCTCTCTGTCTCTGTCTCTGTCTCTGTTTCTCTCTCTGTCTCTGTCTCTGTCTCTGTTTCTGTCTCTGTCTATGTTTCTGTCTCTGTCTCTGTCTCTGTCTCTGTTTCTGTCTCTCTCTCTCTCTCTCTCTCTCTCTCTCTCTCTCTCTCTCTCTCTCTCTCTCTCTCTCTCTCTCTCTCTCTCTCTCTCTCTCTCTCTGTCTCTGTCTCTGTCTCTGTTTCTCTCTCTGTCTCTGTTTCTGTATCTCTGTCTCTGTCTCTGTCTCTGTCTCTATTTCTGTTTCTGTCTCTATTTCTGTTTCTCTCTCTGTCTCTGTCTCTGTCTCTGTCTCTATTTCTGTTTCTCTCTCTGTCTCTGTCTCTGTCTCTGTTTCTCTCTCTGTCTCTGTCTCTGTCTCTGTTTCTCTCTCTGTCTCTGTCTCTGTCTCTGTTTCTGTCTCTGTCTCTCTCTCTGTCTCTGTCTCTGTCTCTGTCTCTGTCTCTCTCTGTCTGTTTCTGTCCCTGTCTCTCTCTCTCTCTCTCTCTCTCTCTCTCTCTCTCTCTCTCTCTCTCTCTCTCTCTCTCTCTCTCTCTCTCTCTCTCTCTCTCTCTCTCTCTCTCTCTCTCTCTCTCTCTCTCTCTCTCTCTCTCTCTCTCTCTCTCTCTCTCTCTCTCAGTCTGTACATTCACTCAGATGATCTGATATTCTGGCTGTTCAGTGCCAGGCTGAATAATATTCTGTCTCTTTGATAATCATGGACATCAAGGTGATCTTTAGAAGTTCTCACCAGGTTCTCTTTATCAAGTGCTTGAACAGGGGCCAGAGTGTGTGTGTGTGTGTGTGCGTGTGCGTGTGCGTGTGTGTGCGTGTGTGTGTGCGTGCATATGTGCACCTCCTGCAGCACAGGCCTGCAGTATCGATCTGGTGAGATCAGTGAGAAGGAACGTGAGCTCATTAGGGTGATAATCAGCTTTAATTAAGCGTGTCTCTGGGGTCCCCCCGCCCAGCCCCCCTCTGTCCACCTGGCCGGCAGATAAAGACACAATAGGCTCCCATGCAGAGAAAGAGAGACAGGGCAGGTAGCGAGAGAGAGAGATGGATGGATAGAGACAGTAAATGAGTCAGTTGCGACAGATGGATGGATAGAGACAGTAAATTAGTCTGTTGAGAGAGAGATGGATGGATGGATGGATGGAGACAGTAAATGAGTCTGTAGAGAGAGAGAGAGATGGATGGATAGAGACAGTAAATGAGTCTGTAGAGAGAGAGAGAGATGGATGGATAGAGACAGTAAATTAGTCTGTAGAGAGAGAGATGGATGGATAGAGACAGTAAATGAGTCTGTTGAGAGAGAGAGAGATGGATGGATAGAGACAGTAAATGAGTCTGTAGAGAGAGAGAGAGATGGATGGATAGAGACAGTAAATTAGTCTGTAGAGAGAGAGAGAGAGAGATGGATGGATAGAGACAGTAAATGAGTCTGTAGAGAGAGAGAGAGATGGATGGATAGAGACAGTAAATTAGTCTGTAGAGAGAGAGAGAGAGAGATGGATGGATAGAGACAGTAAATGAGTCTGTTGAGAGAGAGAGAGATGGATGGATAGAGACAGTAAACTAGTCTGTTGAGAGAGAGATGGATGGATAGAGACAGTAAATGAGTCTGTTGAGAGAGAGAGAGATGGATGGATAGAGACAGTAAACTAGTCTGTTGAGAGAGAGAGAGAGAGATGGATAGAGACAGTAAACTAGTCTGTTGAGAGAGAGAGAGATGGATGGATAGAGACAGTAAATGAGTCTGTTGAGAGAGAGAGAGATGGATGGATAGAGACAGTAAACTAGTCTGTTGAGAGAGAGATGGATGGATAGAGACAGTAAATGAGTCTGTTGAGAGAGAGAGAGATGGATGGATAGAGACAGTAAACTAGTCTGTTGAGAGAGAGAGAGATGGATGGATGATAGAGACAGTAAATGACTCTGTTGAGAGATGGATGGATAGAGACAGTAAATGAGTCGGTTGAGAGATGGATGGATAGATACAGTAAATTAGTCTGTTGAGAGATGGATGGATAGAGACAGTAAATGAGTCGGTTGAGAGATGGATGGATAGAGACAGTAAATGACTCTGTTGAGAGATGGATGGATAGAGACAGTAAATGAGTCGGTTGAGAGATGGATGATAGAGACAGTAAATGACTCTGTTGAGAGATGGATGGATAGAGACAGTAAATGAGTCGGTTGAGAGATGGATGGATAGAGACAGTAAATGAGTCTATTGAGAGATGGATGGATAGAGACAGTAAATGAGTCTATTGAGAGATGGATGATAGAGACAGTAAATGACTCTGTTGAGAGATGGATGGATAGAGACAGTAAATGAGTCGGTTGAGAGATGGATGGATAGAGACAGTAAATGAGTCGGTTGAGAGAGAGAGAGATGGATGGATAGAGACAGTAAATGAGTCGGTTGAGAGAGAGAGAGATGGATGGATAGAGACAGTAAATGAGTCGGTTGAGAGAGAGAGAGATGGATGGATAGAGACAGTAAATGAGTCTATAGAGACTCTTGCCAGAAACAGATATAGACCCTGTGTGTTTCTACAGGACGAGCTTGGGCAGGTAAAGAAGGAGAGATGGACAGAGATTGTACACAAGTACAGGGAGAGACAGAGAGAGACAGGGAAAGAGGGAGAGAGAGAGAGTGGGAGAGAGAGCGAGAGAGCAAGAGACAGCGAGCGAGAGAGACAGAGAGAGAATTAGAGAGACAGGGTGGGAGATAGAGAGAGAGACACATAATATAACATTTGTAATGTCTTTATTATTTTGGAACTTTGTGTGAGTATAATGTTTGATACATTTTATTGTTCATTTAACTTTTGTTTATTATTTAGTTCACTTGCATTGGCAATGTTAGCATTTGTTTCCATGCCAATGGAGAGAGAGAGAGAGAGAGAGAGAGAGAGAGAGAGAGAGAGAGAGAGAGAGAGAGCGAGAGAGAGAGAGACAAGGAAGAGAGAGAGAGATGTATAGAGTATGTAAATAAATACAGGTTGAGAGAGATGTATAGAGTATGTAAATAAATACAGGTAGAGAGAGAGATGGATAGAGTATGTAAATAAATACAGGTAGAGAGAGATGTATAGAGTATGTAAATAAATACAGGTAGAGAGAGATGTATAGAGTATGTAAATAAATACAGGTAGAGAGAGAGAGATGTATAGAGTACGTAATTAAATATAGGTAGAGAGAGAGAGATGTATAGAGTATGTAAATAAATACAGGTAGAGAGAGAGATGTATAGAGTATGTAAATAAATACAGGTAGAGAGAGAGAGATGTATAGAGTATGTAAATAAATACAGGTAGAGAGAGAGAGATGGATAGAGTATGTAAATAAATACAGGTAGAGAGAGAGAGATGTATAGAGTATGTAAATAAATACAGGTAAAGAGAGAGATGGATAGAGTATGTAAATCAATACAGGTAGAGAGAGATGGATAGAGTATGTAAATAAATACAGGTAGAGAGAGAGATGTACAGAGTATGTAAATAAATACAGGTAAAGAGAGAGATGGATAGAGTATGTAAATAAATACAGGTAGAGAGAGAGATGGATAGAGTATGTAAATAAATACAGGTAGAGAGAGAGAGATGTATAGTGTATGTAAATAAATACAGGTAGAGAGAGAGATGGATAGAGTATGTAAATACATATAGTTAGAGAGAGAGAGATGGATAGAGTATGTAAATAAATACAGGTAGAGAGAGAGAGATGGATAGAGTATGTAAATAAATACAGGTAAAGAGAGAGATGGATAGAGTATGTAAATAAATACAGGTAGAGAGAGAGATGTATAGAGTATGTAAATAAATACAGGTAGAGAGAGAGATGGATAGAGTATGTAAATAAATACAGGTAGAGAGAGAGAGATGTATAGAGTATGTAAATAAATACAGGTAAAGAGAGAGATGGATAGAGTATGTAAATACATACAGGTAGAAAGAGAGATTGATAGAGTATGTAAATAAATACAGGTAAAGAGAGAGATTGATAGAGTATGTAAATAAATACAGGTAGAGAGAGAGAGATGATAGAGTATGTAAATAAATACAGGTAGAGAGAGAGATTGATAGAGTATGTAAATAAATACAGGTAGAGAGAGAGATTGATAGAGTATGTAAATAAATACAGGTAGAGAGAGAGAGATGGATAGAGTATGTAAATAAACACAGGTAGAGAGAGATAGATGTATAGAGTATGTAAATAAATACAGGTAGAAAGAGAGAGATGTATAGAGTATGTAAATAAATACAGGTAGAGAGAGAGAGATGGATAGAGTATGTAAATAAATACAGGTAGAGAGAGAAATTGATAGAGTATGTAAATAAATACAGGTAGAGAGAGAGAGATGGATAGAGTATGTAAATAAATACAGGTAGAGAGAGAGATTGATAGAGTATGTAAATAAATACAGGTAGAAAGAGAGAGATGTATAGAGTATGTAAATAAATACAGGTAGAGAGAGAGAGATGTATAGAGTATGTAAATAAATACAGGTAGAGAGAGAGAGATTAATAGAGTATGTAAATAAATACAGGTAGAGAGAGAAATGTATAGAGTATGTAAATAAATACAGGGAGAGAGATAGAGATGTATAGAGCATGTAAATAAATACAGGTAGAGAGAGAGATGTATAGAGTATGTAAATAAATACAGGTAGAGAGAGAGAGATGTATAGAGTATGTAAATAAATACAGGTAAGAGAGAGAGATGTATAGAGTATGTAAATAAATACAGGTAAAGAGAGAGATGGATAGAGTATGTAAATAAATACAGGTAGAGAGAGAGATGTATAGAGTATGTAAATAAATACAGGTAGAGAGAGAGATGGATAGAGTATGTAAATAAATACAGGTAAAGAGAGAGAGATGTATAGAGTATGTAAATAAATACAGGTAGAGAGAGAGAGATGTATAGAGTATGTAAATAAATACAGGTAGAGAGAGAGAGATGTATAGCGTATGTAAATAAATACAGGTAAAGAGAGAGATGTATAGAGTATGTAAATAAATACAGGTAGAGAGAGAGATGTATAGAGTATGTAAATAAATACAGGTAAAGAGAGAGACGGATAGAGTATGTAAATAAATACAGGTAGAGAGAGATGTATAGAGTATGTAAATAAATACAGGTAGAGAGAGAGATGTATAGAGTATGTAAATAAATACAGGTAAAGAGAGAGATGGATAGAGTATGTAAATAAATCCAGGTAGAGAGAGAAATGTATAGAGTATGTAAATAAATACAGGGAGAGAGATAGAGATGTATAGAGCATGTAAATAAATACAGGTAGAGAGAGAGATGTATAGAGTATGTAAATAAATACAGGTAGAGAGAGAGAGGTGTATAGAGTATGTAAATAAATACAGGTAAAGAGAGAGAGAGAAATAGAGTATGTAAATAAATACAGGTAAAGAGAGAGATGGATAGAGTATGTAAATAAATACAGGTAGAGAGAGAGATGTATAGAGTATGTAAATAAATACAGGTAGAGAGAGAGAGATGGATAGAGTATGTAAATAAATACAGGTAGAGAGAGAGAGATGTATAGAGTATGTAAATAAATACAGGTAGAGAGAGAGAGATGTATAGAGCATGTAAATAAATACAGGTAGAGGGAGATGTATAGAGTATGTAAATAAATATAGGTAGAGAGAGAGAGATGTATAGAGTATGTAAATAAATACAGGTAGAGAGAGAGAGATGGATATAGTATGTAAATAAATACAGGTAAAGAGAGAGAGATGTATAGAGTATGTAAATAAATACAGGTAGAGAGAGAGAGATGTATAGAGTATGTAAATAAATACAGGTAAAGAGAGAGATGGATAGAGTATGTAAATAAATACAGGTAGAGAGAGAGATATGTATAGAGTATGTAAATAAATACAGGTAGAGAGAGAGATGTATAGAGTATGTAAATAAATATAGGTAGAGAGAGAGATATGTATAGAGTATGTAAATAAATACAGGTAGAGAGAGAGAGATGGATAGAGTATGTAAATAAATACAGGTAAAGAGAGAGAGATGTATAGAGTATGTAAATAAATACAGGTAGAGAGAGAGAGATGTATAGAGTATGTAAATAAATACAGGTAGAGAAAGAGAGATGTATAGCGTATGTAAATAAATACAGGTAAAGAGAGAGATGTATAGAGTATGTAAATAAATACAGGTAGAGAGAGAGATGTATAGAGTATGTAAATAAATACAGGTAAAGAGAGAGATGGATAGAGTATGTAAATAAATACAGGTAGAGAGAGAGATGTATAGAGTATGTAAATAAATACAGGTAGAGAGAGAGATGTATAGAGTATGTAAATAAATACAGGTAAAGAGAGAGATGGATAGAGTATGTAAATAAATACAGGTAGAGAGAGAGATGTATAGAGTATGTAAATAAATACAGGTAGAGAGAGATGGATAGAGTATGTAAATAAATACAGGCAGAGAGAGATGGATAGAGTATGTAAACAAATACAGGTAGAGAGAGATGGATAGAGTATGTAAATAAATACAGGTAGAGAGAGAGATGTATAGAGTATGTAAATAAATACAGGTAGAGAGAGATGTATAGAGTATGTAAATAAATACAGGTAAAGAGAGAGATGGATAGAGTATGTAAATAAATACAGGGAGAGAGATAGAGATGTATAGAGCATGTAAATAAATACAGGTAGAGAGAGAGAGATGTATAGAGTATGTAAATAAATACAGGTAGAGAGAGAGAGATGGATAGAGTATGTAAGTAAATACAGGTAGAGAGAGAGATGTATAGAGTATGTAAATAAATACAGGTAGAGAGAGAGATGTATAGAGTATGTAAATAAATACAGGTAGAGAGAGAGAGATGGATAGAGTATGTAAGTAAATACAGGTAGAGAGAGAGATGTATAGAGTATGTAAATAAATACAGGTAGAGAGAGAGATGTATAGAGTATGTAAATAAATACAGATAGAGAGAGAGATGTATAGAGTATGTAAATAAATACAGGTTGAGAGAGATGTATAGAGTATGTAAATAAATACAGGTAAAGAGAGAGATGGATAGAGTATGTA
>NC_074672.1:39512191-39534576 GCF_029448725.1 Salvelinus fontinalis | reverse complement strand
ATTGTCCCGCCGCTCTACGACCTTCAACTAAAGCAGCTGTGGTAGAGTGAGTGAGAAAGAAAAAGATAGAGGGAGAGAGAGGTGGGGGGGTTGGGAAAATCTTGTTTATATTTTTCATCACCCGGAGGAGTGATAGAGGGAGTGATGGAGGTAGGGAGGGAAGGAAGGAGAGAGGGGAGGAGGGAGAGAGGGAGTGATGGAGGTAGGGAGGGAAGGAAGGAGAGAGGGGAGGAGGGAGAGAGGGAGTGATGGAGGTAGGGAGAGAAGGAGGTAGAGAGGGGAGGAGGGAGAGAGGGAGTGATGGAGGTGGAGGGAGAGAGGGGAGGAGGGAGAGAGGGAGTGATGGAGGTAGGGAGAGAAGGAGGTAGAGAGGGGAGGAGGGAGAGAGGGAGTGATGGAGGTGGAGGGAGAGAGGGGAGGAGGGAGAGAGGGAGTGATGGAGGTGGAGGGAGAGAGGAGAGGAGGGAGAGAGGGAGTGATGGAGGTAGGGAGAGAAGGAGGTAGAGAGGGGAGGAGGGAGAGAGGGAGTGATGGAGGTGGAGGGAGAGAGGGGAGGAGGGAGAGAGGGAGTGATGGAGGTAGGGAGAGAAGGAGAGAGAGAAGGGAGGATGGAGAGAGGGAGTGATGGAGGTAGGGACAGAAGGAGGGAGAGGGGAGGAGAGAGAGAGGGAGTGATGGAGGTAGGGAGAGAAAGAGGGAGAGAGGGGTGGAGGGAGAGAGGGAGTGATGGAGGTAGGGAGAGGAGGGAGAGAGGGGAAGAGGGAGAGAGGGAGTGATCGAGGTGGGGAGAGAAGGAGGGAGCGATGGGAGAGAGGGAGTGATGGAGGTAGGGAGAGAAGGAGGGCGAGAGGTGAGGAGAAAGAGGGGGAGTGATGGAGGTAGGGAGGGAAGGAAGGAGAGAGGGGAGGAGTGAGAGAGGGAGTGATGGAGGTAGGGAGAGAAGGATGGAGAGAGGGGCAGAGTGAGAGAGGGAGTGATGGAGGTAAGGAGAGAAGAAGGGAGAGAGGGGAGGAGGGAGAGAGGGAGTGATGGAGGTAGGGAGAGAAGGAGGGAGAGATGGGAGGAGTGAGAGAGGGAGTGATGGAGGTAAGGGTGGAAGGAAGGAGAGAGGGTGGAGGAGGGAGAGAGGGGAGGATGGAAGGAGGGAGAGATGGGATGAGTGAGAGAGGGAGTGATGGGGTAGGGAGGGAAGGAGGGAGAGAGGGGAGGAGGGAGAGAGGGAGTGATGGAGGTAGGGAAGGAAGGAGGGAGAGAGGGGAGGAGGGAGAGATGGAGTGAAGTAGGTAGGAAGAGAAGGAGGGAGAGAGGGGAGGAGGGAGAGAGGGAGTGATGGAGATAGGGAGGGAACGAGGGAGAGAGGGAGTGATGGAGGTAGGGAAGGAAGGAGGGAGAGAGGGGAGGAGGGAGAGAGGGAGTGATGGAGGTAGGGAGAGAAGGAGGGAGAGATGGGAGGAGTGAGAGAGGGAGTGATGGAGGTAAGGGTGGAAGGAAGGAGAGAGGGTGGAGGAGGGAGAGAGGGGAGGATGGAAGGAGGGAGAGATGGGATGAGTGAGAGAGGGAGTGATGGGGTAGGGAGGGAAGGAGGGAGGAGGGGAGGAGGGAGAGAGGGAGTGATGGAGGTAGGGAAGGAAGGAGGGAGAGAGGGGAGGAGGGAGAGATGGAGTGAAGTAGGTAGGAAGAGAAGGAGGGAGAGAGGGGAGGAGGGAGAGAGGGAGTGATGGAGGTAGGGAGGGAAGGAAGGAGAGAGGGGAGGAGTGAGAGAGGGAGTGATGGAGATAGGGAGAGAAGGAGGAGTGAGAGAGGGAGTGATGGAGGTAGGGAGAGAAAAAGTGAGAGAGGGAGGTGTACTGGGGCGCTCCTTCCTTCACCTTGTGCAGGCAATGTGCTCCTGATAACGGTTTAATAAAACTAATCACAGCTGATGAATTAGCCTGATACAGGCTACGTTAATCCAGAGGACTAATGGGTGGCTTTATCACACTGGGGCTTGTCTGTCTGTCTGCCTGCCTGCCTGCCTTCCTGTCTGTCTGTCTGTCTGTCTGTCTGTCTGTCTGTCTGTCTGTCTGTCTGTCTGTCTGTCTGTCTGCCTGCCTGCCTGCCTGCCTGCCTGCCTGCCTGCCTGCCTGCCTGTCTGTCTGTCTGTCTGTCTGTCTGTCTGTCTGTTTGCCTGTCTGTCTGTCTGCCGGGGAGGAGGAGGGGGGATTCACGGTCTTATTGGGTGAGGTATGGTGGTGGGTAGGGTCTTATTTGGTTAGATTGTGCCTGCTGTACTTGTAAGCAAGGTGTAGACAGATGCTGCATATTGCCTTGACAGAAAATAGTCCTTCAAAGTAATGAAAGGACACTCCAGTTGTTCTATTCACACTCCAACTCTGTTTATAGTCGTCACCTATAAACAGCTATCTGGCCTCAGCACTGAGCAATTGACTGGTGATCGCAGTGGCTTGTGTGTTATTGTGAGGAGTACTATTTGAGGTGTGTGTGTGTGTGTGTGTGTGTGTGTGTGTGTGTGTGTGTGTGTGTGTGTGTGTGTGTGTGTGTGTGTGTGTGTGTGTGTGTGTGTGTGTGTGTTTAGTGATAGCTCTGCGGGGCCTGCACTGTCACTGTGTGGAGCGGTATTTTAGCCTTGTCTCAGCCCATTGGGATGTGGGGATGGATGTTAGGAGTGCTGGAGCTATATTTAAACTGCTCCATGATTTATTAATAGACTCCCTAGTATGCGCAGTGCTGAAAATACAGCCTGCAGGCCCTCTATACAGGACTATCTAGTGCAGCAGAACAGGCCCTCTATACAGGACTATCTAGTGCAGCAGAACAGGCCCTCTATACAGTACTATCTAGTGCAGCAGAACAGGCCCTCTATACAGTACTATCTAGTGCAGCAGAACAGGCCCTCTATACAGGACTATCTAGTGCAGCAGAACAGGCCCTCTATACAGGACTATCTAGTGCAGCAGAACAGGCCCTCTATACAGGACTATCTAGTGCAGCAGAACAGGCCCTCTATACAGTACTATCTAGTGCAGCAGAACAGGCCCTCTATACAGGACTATCTAGTGCAGCAGAACAGGCCCTCTATACAGGACTATCTAGTGCAGCAGAACAGGCCCTCTATACAGGACTATCTAGTGCAGCAGCACAGGCCCTCTATACAGGACTATCTAGTGCAGCAGAACAGGCCCTCTATACAGGACTATCTAGTGCAGCAGAACAGGCCCTCTATACAGGACTATCTAGTGCAGCAGAACAGGCCCTCTATACAGGACTATCTAGTGCAGCAGAACAGGCCCTCTATACAGGACTATCTAGTGCAGCAGAACAGGCCCTCTATACAGGACTATCTAGTGCAGCAGAACATGCCCTCTATACAGGACTATCTAGTGCAGCAGAAAAGGCAGGCAGTACAGAGAGCAGAGGAGAGGTCTGGGAACGCACAGTCAGCACCTTTTACCTGACCTGGATGCCCTGATGTGATGATTCAGAGGTTCACTGATTCAATAACCTGACAAATGACAATAATGATTTAAACAACAACAACAACAACAATAACAACAACTGCACAAAGAATGCTATCAATTAAGATAATACTTGCTTATACATTATAATGAAAACTAAAGAAAAATGTAATAATCTCTCTCTCACTCTCTTTTTTCTCTCTCTCTCTCTCTCTCTCTCTCTCTCTCTCTCTCTCTCTCTCTCTCTCTCTCTCATTCTCCAGTATGAGTATTTCAACGCAGTATTAATTAATGAGGTGGATGAGGAAGGTAACAGTATGGAGCTGGGAGGAGACTTCCTTCTGCAACCCAACGACCACTTCAACAACCTGTCTGTCAACCTCAGCCTCAGTGTGGTGCAGGTGCCCACCAACATGTACAACAAAGGTACGTTTAATAACTACATGACCAACAAAGGTAAATTAAATAATGTAAAACAAAGGTACGTTTAATAACTACAAGACCAACAAAGGTACGTTTAATAACTACAAGACCAACAAAGGTATGTTTAATACCTGCATGACCAACAAAGGTGCGTTTAATATCTACAAGACCAACAAAGGTACGTTTAATATCTACATGACCAACAAAGGTACATTTAATATCTACATGACCAACAAAGGTAAATTAAATAATGTAAAACAAAGTTACGTTTAAATACTACAAGACCAACAAAGGTACGTTTAATATCTACATGACCAACAAAGGTACGTTTAATATCTACATGACCAACAAAGGTAAATTAAATAATGTAAAACAAAGTTACGTTTAATAACTACAAGACCAACAAAGGTACGTTTAATATCTACATGACCAACAAAGGTACGTTTAATAACTATATGACCAACAAAGGTACGTTTAATAACTACAAGACCAACAAAGGTACGTTTAATATCTACATGACCAACAAAGGTACGTTTAATATCTACATGACCAACAAAGGTACGTTTAATAACTACATGACCAACAAAGGTACGTTTAATAACTACATGACCAACAAAGGTATGTTTAATAACTACATGACCAACAAAGGTATGTTTAATAACTACAAGACCAACAAAGGTACGTTTAATATCTACATGACCAACAAAGGTACGTTTAATATCTACATGACCAACAAAGGTACGTTTAATAACTACATGACCAACAAAGGTACGTTTAATATCTACATGACCAACACAGGTACGTTTAATATCTACATGACCAGCACAGGTACGTTTAATAACTACATGACCAACAAAGTTACGTTTAATAACTACATGACCAACAAAGGTACGTTTAATATCTACATGACCAACACAGGTACGTTTAATATCTACATGACCAACAAAGGTACGTTTAATATCTACATGACCAACAAAGGTACGTTTAATATCTACATGACCAACAAAGGTACGTTTAATAACTACATGACCAACAAAGGTACGTTTAATATCTACATGACAAACAAAGGTACGTTTAATAACTACATGACCAACAAAGGTACGTTTAATAACTACATGACCAACAAAGGTACGTTTAATATCTACATGACCAACAAAGGTAAATTAAATAATGTAAAACAAAGTTACGTTTCATAACTACAAGACCAACAAAGGTACGTTTAATATCTACATGACCAACAAAGGTACGTTTAATATCTACATGACCAACAAAGGTAAATTAAATAATGTAAAACAAAGTTACGTTTAATAACTACAAGACCAACAAAGGTACGTTTAATATCTACATGACCAACAAAGTTACGTTTAATAACTACAAGACCAACAAAGGTACGTTTAATATCTACATGACCAACAAAGGTACGTTTAATAACTACATGAGCAACAAAGTTACGTTTAATAACTACATTACCAACAAAGGTACATTTAATAACTACATGACCAACAAAGGTACGTTTAATAACTACATGACCAACAAAGGTACGTTTAATAACTACATGACCAACAAAGGTACGTTTAATATCTACATGACCAACAAAGGTACGTTTAATAACTACATGACCAACAAAGGTACGTTTAATAACTACATTACCAACAAAGGTACGTTTAATATCTACATGACCAACAAAGGTACGTTTAATAACTACATTACCAACAAAGGTACGTTTAATATCTACATGACCAACAAAGGTACGTTTAATAACTACATGACCAACAAAGGTACGTTTAATAACTACATTACCAACAAAGGTACGTTTAATATCTACATGACCAACAAAGGTACGTTTAATAACTAGATGACCAACAAAGGTACGTTTAATAACTACATGACCAACAAAGGTACGTTTAATATCTACAAGACCAACAAAGGTACGTTTAATATCTACATGACCAACAAAGGTACGTTTAATATCTACATGACCAACAAAGTTACGTTTAATAACTACATGACCAACAAAGGTACGTTTAATATCTACATGACCAACAAAGGTACGTTTAATAACTACAAGACCAACAAAGGTACGTTTAATAACTACATGACCAACAAAGGTACGTTTAATAACTACATGACCAACAAAGGTACGTTTAATAACTACATGACCAACAAAGGTACGTTTAATAACTACATGACCAACAAAGGTACGTTTAATATCTACATGACCAACAAAGGTACGTTTAATAACTACATGACCATCAAAGGTACGTTTAATAACTACATGACCAACAAAGGTACGTTTAATATCTACATGACCAACAAAGGTACGTTTAATAACTACAAGACCAACAAAGGTACGTTTAATATCTACATGACCAACAAAGGTACGTTTAATAACTACAAGACCAACAAAGGTACGTTTAATATCTACATGACCAACACAGGTACGTTTAATAACTACATGACCAACAAAGGTACGTTTAATATCTACATGACCAACACAGGTACGTTTAATATCTACAAGACCAACAAAGGTACGTTTAATAACTACATGACCAACAAAGGTACGTTTAATAACTACATAACCAACAAAGGTACGTTTAATAACTACAAGACCAACACAGGTACGTTTAATATCTACATGACCAACAAAGGTACGTTTAATAACTACAAGACCAACAAAGGTACGTTTAATAACTACATAACCAACAAAGGTACGTTTAATAACTACATGACCAACAAAGGTACGTTTAATAACTACATAACCAACAAAGGTACGTTTAATAACTACAAGACCAACAAAGGTACGTTTAATATCTACATGACCAACAAAGGTATGTTTAATAACTACAAGACCAACAAAGGTACGTTTAATATCTACATGACCAACAAAGGTACGTTTAATAACTACAAGACCAACAAAGGTACGTTTAATATCTACAAGACCAACAAAGGTACGTTTAATAACTACATGACCAACAAAGGTACGTTTAATAACTACATAACCAACAAAGGTACGTTTAATAACTACAAGACCAACAAAGGTACGTTTAATATCTACAGGACCAACAAAGGTACGTTTAATATCTACATGACCAACTAAGGTACGTTTAATATCTACATGACCAACAAAGGTACGTTTAATATCTACCTGACCAACAAAGGTACGTTTAATAACTACATGACCAACAAAGGTACGTTTAATATCTACATGACCAACAAAGGTACGTTTAATAACTACATGACCAACAAAGGTACGTTTAATAACTACATGACCAACAAAGGTACGTTTAATAACTACATGACCAACAAAGGTACGTTTATTAACTACAAGACCAACAAAGGTACGTTTAATATCTACATGACCAACAAAGGTACGTTTAATAACTACATGACCAACAAAGGTACGTTTAATAACTACATGACCAACAAAGGTACGTTTAATAACTACATGACCAACAAAGGTACGTTTAATATCTACATGACCAACAAAGGTACGTTTAATAACTACATGACAAACAAAAGTACGTTTAATAACTACATGACCAACAAAGGTACGTTTAATAACTACATGACCAACAAAGGTACGTTTAATATCTACATGACCAACAAAGGTAAATTAAATAATGTAAAACAAAGGTACGTTTAATAACTACAAGACCAACAAAGGTACGTTTAATAACTACATGACCAACAAAGGTATGTTTAATAACTACAAGACCAACAAAGGTACGTTTAATAACTACATGACCAACAAAGGTACGTTTAATAACTACAAGACCAACAAAGGTACGTTTAATAACTACAAGACCAACAAAGGTACGTTTAATATCTACATGACCAACAAAGGTACGTTTAATATCTACATGACCAACAAAGGTACGTTTAATAACTACAAGATCAACAAAGGTACGTTTAATAACTACATGACCAACAAAGGTACGTTTAATAACTACATGACCAACAAAGGTACGTTTAATAACTACATGACCAACAAAGGTACGTTTAATATCTACATGACCAACAAAGGTACGTTTAATAACTACATGACCAACAAAGGTACGTTTAATAACTACATGACCAACAAAGGTACGTTTAATAACTACATGACCAACAAAGGTACGTTTAATATCTACATGACCAACAAAGGTACGTTTAATAACTACATGACCAACAAAGGTACGTTTAATAACTACATGACCAACAAAGGTACGTTTAATAACTACATGACCAACAAAGGTACGTTTAATATCTACATGACCAACAAAGGTAAACTAAATAATGTAAAACAAAGGTACGTTTAATAACTACATGACCAACAAAGGTACGTTTAATAACTACATGACCAACAAAGGTACGTTTAATAACTACATTACCAACAAAGGTACGTTTAATAACTACATGACCAACAAAGGTACGTTTAATATCTACATGACCAACAAAGGTACGTTTAATAACTACAAGACCAACAAAGGTACGTTTAATAACTACAAGACCAACAAAGTTACGTTTAATAACTACATGACCAACAAAGGTACGTTTAATATCTACATGACCAACAAAGGTACGTTTAATAACTACAAGACCAACAAAGGTACGTTTAATAACTACATGACCAACAAAGGTACGTTTAATAACTACATGACCAACAAAGGTACGTTTAATAACTACATGACCAACAAAGGTACGTTTAATAACTACATGACCAACAAAGGTACGTTTAATATCTACATGACCAACAAAGGTACGTTTAATATCTACATGACCAACAAAGGTACGTTTAATATCTACATGACCAACAAAGGTACGTTTAATAACTACAAGACCAACAAAGGTACGTTTAATATCTACATGACCAACAAAGGTACGTTTAATAACTACAAGACCAACAAAGGTACGTTTAATATCTACATGACCAACACAGGTACGTTTAATAACTACATGACCAACAAAGGTACGTTTAATATCTACATGACCAACAAAGGTACGTTTAATAACTACATGACCATCAAAGGTACGTTTAATAACTACATGACCAACAAAGGTACGTTTAATATCTACATGACCAACAAAGGTACGTTTAATAACTACAAGACCAACAAAGGTACGTTTAATATCTACATGACCAACAAAGGTACGTTTAATAACTACAAGACCAACAAAGGTACGTTTAATATCTACATGACCAACACAGGTACGTTTAATAACTACATGACCAACAAAGGTACGTTTAATATCTACATGACCAACAAAGGTACGTTTAATATCTACATGACCAACACAGGTACGTTTAATATCTACAAGACCAACAAAGGTACGTTTAATAACTACATGACCAACAAAGGTACGTTTAATAACTACATAACCAACAAAGGTACGTTTAATAACTACAAGACCAACACAGGTACGTTTAATATCTACATGACCAACAAAGGTACGTTTAATAACTACAAGACCAACAAAGGTAAGTTTAATAACTACATAACCAACAAAGGTACGTTTAATAACTACATGACCAACAAAGGTACGTTTAATAACTACATAACCAACAAAGGTACGTTTAATAACTACAAGACCAACAAAGGTACGTTTAATATCTACATGACCAACAAAGGTATGTTTAATAACTACAAGACCAACAAAGGTACGTTTAATATCTACATGACCAACAAAGGTACGTTTAATAACTACAAGACCAACAAAGGTACGTTTAATATCTATAAGACCAACAAAGGTACGTTTAATAACTACATGACCAACAAAGGTACGTTTAATAACTACATAACCAACAAAGGTACGTTTAATAACTACAAGACCAACAAAGGTACGTTTAATATCTACAGGACCAACAAAGGTACGTTTAATATCTACATGACCAACTAAGGTACGTTTAATATCTACATGACCAACAAAGGTACGTTTAATATCTACCTGACCAACAAAGGTACGTTTAATAACTACATGACCAACAAAGGTACGTTTAATATCTACATGACCAACAAAGGTACGTTTAATAACTACGTGACCAACAAAGGTACGTTTAATAACTACATGACCAACAAAGGTACGTTTAATAACTACATGACCAACAAAGGTACGTTTATTAACTACAAGACCAACAAAGGTACGTTTAATATCTACATGACCAACAAAGGTACGTTTAATAACTACATGACCAACAAAGGTACGTTTAATAACTACATGACCAACAAAGGTACGTTTAATAACTACATGACCAACAAAGGTACGTTTAATAACTACATGACCAACAAAGGTACGTTTAATAACTACAAGACCAACAAAGGTACGTTTAATAACTACAAGACCAACAAAGGTACGTTTAATATCTACATGACCAACAAAGGTACGTTTAATATCTACATGACCAACAAAGGTACGTTTAATAACTACAAGATCAACAAAGGTACGTTTAATAACTACATGACCAACAAAGGTACGTTTAATAACTACATGACCAACAAAGGTACGTTTAATAACTACATGACCAACAAAGGTACGTTTAATATCTACATGACCAACAAAGGTACGTTTAATAACTACATGACCAACAAAGGTACGTTTAATAACTACATGACCAACAAAGGTACGTTTAATAACTACATGACCAACAAAGGTACGTTTAATATCTACATGACCAACAAAGGTACGTTTAATAACTACATGACCAACAAAGGTACGTTTAATATCTACATGACCAACAAAGGTAAATTAAATAATGTAAAACAAAGGTACGTTTAATAACTACATGACCAACAAAGGTACGTTTAATATCTACATGACCAACAAAGGTACGTTTAATAACTACATGACCAACAAAGGTACGTTTAATAACTACATGACCAACAAAGGTACGTTTAATAACTACATTACCAACAAAGGTACGTTTAATAACTACATGACCAACAAAGGTACGTTTAATATCTACATGACCAACACAGGTACGTTTAATATCTACATGACCAACAAAGGTACGTTTAATAACTACAAGACCAACAAAGGTACGTTTAATAACTACAAGACCAACAAAGGTACGTTTAATATCTACATGACCAACAAAGGTACGTTTAATAACTACATGACCAACAAAGGTAAGTTTAATAACTACAAGACCAACAAAGGTACGTTTAATAACTACATGACCAACAAAGGTACGTTTAATATCTACAAGACCAACAAAGTTACGTTTAATATCTACATGACCAACAAAGGTACCTTTAATAACTACAAGACCAACAAAGTTACGTTTAATAACTACAAGACCAACAAAGGTACGTTTAATAACTACAAGACCAACAAAGTTACGTTTAATAACTACAAGACCAACAAAGGTACGTTTAATATCTACATGACCAACAAAGGTACGTTTAATATCTACATGACCAACAAAGGTATGTTTAATACCTGCATGACCAACAAAGGTATGTTTAATAACTACATTACCAACAAAGGTAAATTAAATAATGTAAAACAAAGGTACGTTTAATAACTACAAGACCAACAAAGGTATGTTTAATAACTACATTACCAACAAAGGTAAATTAAATAATGTAAAACAAAGGTACGTTTAATAACTACATGACCAACAAAGGTACGTTTAATAACTGCATTACCAACAAAGGTACGTTTAATATCTACATGACCAACAAAGGTACGTTTATTATCTACATGACCAACAAAGGTACGTTTAATAACTACAAGACCAACAAAGGTACGTTTAATATCTACATGACCAACAAAGGTACGTTTAATAACTACATGACCAACAAAGGTACGTTTAATAACTACAAGACCAACAAAGGTACGTTTAATAACTACAAGACCAACAAAGGTACGTTTAATAACTACAAGACCAACAAAGGTATGTTTAATAACTACATTACCAACAAAGGTAAATTATATAATGTAAAACAAAGGTACGTTTAATAACTACATTACCAACAAAGGTACGTTTAATAACTACAAGACCAACAAAGGTACGTTTAATAACTACAAGACCAACAAAGGTACTTTTAATAACTACAAGACCAACAAAGGTATGTTTAATAACTACATTACCAACAAAGGTATGTTTAATAACTACATGACCAACAAAGGTAAATTAAATAATGTAAAACAAAGGTACGTTTAATAACTACATGACCAACAAAGGTAAATTAAATAATGTAAAACAAAGGTACGTTTAATAACTACATGACCAACAAAGGTACGTTTAATATCTACATGACCAACAAAGGTAAGTTTAATACCTACATGACCAACAAAGGTATGTTTAAAACCCTCAAACTAACAAGTATAAAAGTTCAACAAATGGAATAAATGCTTATATGGCAGAAAAAGTTTCAGTACATTTCTTCCCTGCACTTTGTGTGGACAGAGCATTTCCCTTAGAGCTGATGTACCCCACTAAGCATACGTGTGTCTGTGTGTGTCTTCATCACAACTCTTACTCTTGTATTTAAGATCATCCTCTACCACCGTTAACTTAATTAGCTGTTTAATAATCAGTGATTATGCTAATGTTTCATCTGACTGATGTCCAGAGAAGGAAGTCACATCCTGGTACAGCGCTTGGCAGACAGAGTGAATGTCATATCAGCTTAGCCAGCAACCAGAGAAAAAAATTAGAGAGAGAGAGAAAGTGGGTTAAATCAGAGTGACAGGAGGTCTAGAGATTAATTACATCTGGGTGACAAGAAAAGACAAGGAGAGAGAGAGAGAGAGAGAGAGAGAGAGAGAGAGAGAGAAATGAAGAGAACGAGAGAGAGAGAGAAATGAAGAGAACGAGAGAGAGAGAAATGAAGAGAATGAGAGAGATAAAGAGAGAGAGAGAGAGAGAGAGTGAGAGAGAGAAATGAAAAGAACGAGAGAGAGAGAGAGAGAGAGAGAGAGAGAGAGAGAGAGAGAGAGAGAGAGAGAGAGAGAGAGAGGGAGAAAGAGGGAGAAAGAGAGAGAGAGAGAGAGAGAGAGAGAGAGAGAGAGAGAGAGAGAGAGAGAGAGAGAGAGAGAGAGAAAGAGAAAGAGAGAAAGAAAGAAAGAGAAATAAAGAGAGAGAGAGAGAGAGAAAGAAAGGGAAAGAAAATGAGAGAAGAGAGAGAAAGAAAGAGCGAACGAGAGAGTGTGTGTGTGAGAGAGAAAGAGGGAGAGAGAGAATACAAGAGGAAGACAGTCAGCTTTTAAGTGTTTTAAATCTGAAGGCTTTGTTTGCTGTGAGCACTAATCTGTGTAAATTGGCTGGGGAGCTCTGTAGTGGTGAGTGTCTTTTTGTTCTAGAGAGAGAGAGAGAGTGAGCGACCGAGAGCAGACACTTCTCTATTCTCCTTCCTCTCCTCCTTTCTCCGAACCCATCCGAGCCAATCTTCAACCTGTGTGTGTGTGTATGTGTGTGTGTGTGTGTGTGTGTGTGTGTGTGTGTGTGTGTGAGTGTGTGTGTGTGTGTGTGTGTGTGTGTGTGTGTGTGTGTGTGTGTGTGTGTGTGTGTGTGTGTGTAGGCCTGTAGTTCATAAACACAATGATACCTGGTGTGACAAATATGAAGTTAAATCTATAATAACACAGAGCTGGTTGTTATGAGAGATGAATCACAGGTGGAGTGGTGCCGGCTGGAGATCGATCTTCCTGCTACGCTGAGCATGGACTGAACAGAGAGCACACACTCTCCCCCACCACATACACACACAGACTCCCCCACCACATACACACACACACACTCCCCCACCACATACACACACTCCCCCACCACAAACACACACACACTCCCCCACAACATACACACACACACTCCCCCACCACATACACACACTCCCCCACCACACACACACACTCCCCCACCACAAACACACACACACTCCCCCACCACATACACACACACACACCACCACCACATACACACACACTCCCCCCACCACATACACACACACACACACTCCCCTACCACATACACACACACCACCACCACATACACACACACACTCCCCCACCACACACACACACACACACACTCCCCCACCACACACACACACTCCCCCACCACATACACACACACACACACACACACACACACACACACACACACACACACACACACACACACACACACACACACACACACACACACACACACACACACACACACACCACATACACACACACACACACACCACCACCACCACATACACACACACACTCCCCCACCACACACACACCACCACCACATACACACACACACTCCCACACCACACACACACACACACACACACACACACTCCCCCACCACACACACACACCACCACCACATACACACACACACACACACACACACACACACACACACACACCACCACCACATACACACACACCTCCACCACATACACACACACCACCACCACATACACAAACACACACACACACCACCACCACATACACACACACACACACACACACACACACACACACACACACCACCACCACATACACACACACCCCCACCACACACACACACTCCCCCACCACATACACACACACATACACACCACCACATACACACACACTCCCCCACCACATATACACACACACTTGGTTTGCAATGGACCCCGTAGTTCCACTCTCCGTACCTCTGATACCTCCTTTGTCCCACCCCCCACACATGCGGTGACCTCACCCATTGAGACCAGCATGTCCAGAGATACAACCTCTCTTATCATCACCCAGTGCCTGGGCTTGCCTCCGCTGTACCCGTGCCCCACCATACCCTGGTCTGCACATTATGCCCAGAATCTATTCTACCACGCCCATAAATCTGCTCCTTTTATTCCTTGTCCCCAACGCTCTAGGCGACCAGTTTTGATAGCCTTTAGCCGCACCCTCATTCTACTACTCCTCTGTTCCTCGGGTGATGTGGAGGTAAACCCAGGCCCTGCATGTCCCCAGTCACCCTCATTTGTTGACTTCTGTGATCGAAAAGGCCTTGGCCTCATGCATGTCAACATCAGAAGCCTCCTCCCCAAGTTTGCCTTACTCACCGCTTTAGCACACTCTGCCAACCCTGATGTCCTTGCCGTGTCTGAATCCTGGCTTAGGAAGGCCACTAAAAACTCTGAGATTTCCATACCCAACTATAACACTTTCCGTCAAGATAGAACTGCCAAAGGGGGAGGAGTTGCAATCTACTGCAGAGATAGCCTGCAAAGTTCTGTCATACTTTCCAAGTCTATGCCCAAACAGTTTGAACTTCTAATTTTAAAAATTAATCTCTCCAGAAATAAGTCTCTCACTGTTGCCGCCTGCTACCGACCCCCCTCAGCTCCCAGCTGTGCCCTGGACACCATCTGTGAATTGATCGCTCCCCATCTAGCTTCAGAGTTTGTTCTGTTAGGTGACCTAAACTGGGATATGCTTAACACCCCGGCAGTCCTACAATCTAAGCTTGATGCCCTCAATCTCACACAAATCATCAAGGAACCCACCAGGTACAACCCTAAATCCGTAAACATGGGCACCCTAATAGACATTATCCTGACCAACTTGCCCTCCAAATACACCTCTGCTGTCTTCAATCAAAAATCTCAGCGATCACTGCCTCATTGCCTGTATCCGCCACGGGTCCACGGTCAAACGACCACCCCTCATCACTGTCAAACGCTCCCTGAAACACTTCTGCGAGCAGGCCTTTCTAATCGACCTGGCCCGGGTACCCTGGAAGGATATTGACCTCATCCCGTCGGTTGAGGATGCCTGGTCATTCTTTAAAAGTTACTTCCTCACCATATTAGACAAGCATGCTCCATTCAAAAAATGCAGAACCAAGAACAGATATAGCCCTTGGTTCACTCCAGACCTGACTGCCCTCGACCAGCACAAAAACATCCTGTGGCGAACTGCAATAGCATCGAAGAGCCCCCGTGATATGCAACTGTTCAGGGAAGTCCCGTGTGGCTCAGTTGGTCCCGTGTGGCTCAGTTGGTAGAGCATGGCGCTTGCAACGCCAGGGTTGTGGGTTCAATTCCCACGGGGGACCAGGGTTCAATTCCCATGGGGGGACCAGGATGAATATGTATGAACTTTCCAATTTGTAAGTCGCTCTGGATAAGAGCGTCTGCTAAATGACTTAAATGTAAATGTAAATGTAAGTCAGGAACCAATACACGCAGTCAGTCAGGAAAGCAAAGGCCAGCTTTTTCAAGCAGAAATTTGCATCCTGTAGCTCTAACTCCAAAAGGTTCTGGGATACTGTAAAGTCCATGGAAAACAAGAGCACCTCCTCCCAGCTGCCCACTGCACTGAGGCTAGATAACACGGTCACCACTGATAAGTCCGTGATAATCGAAAACTTCAACAAACATTTCTCAATGGCTGGCCATGCCTTCCACCTGGCGACTCCAACCTTGGCCAACAGCCCCGCCCCCCCCCGCTGCTACTCGCCCAAGCCTCCCCAGCTTCTCCTTTACCCATATCCAGATAGCAGATGTTCTGAAAGAGCTGGAAAACCTGGACCCATACAAATCAGCTGGGCTTGACAATCTGGGCCCCCTATTTCTGAAACTGTCCGCTGCCATTGTCGCACCCCCTATTACCAGCCTGTTCAACCTCTCCTTCGTATCATCTGAGATCCCCAAGGATTGGAAAGCTGCCGCTGTCATCCCCCTCTTCAAAGGGGGAGACACCCTGGACCCAAACTGTTACAGACCTATATCCATCCTGCCCTGCCTAGCTAAGGTCTTCGAAAGCCAAGTCAACAAACAGATCACTGACCATCTCGAATCCCACCGTACCTTCTCCGCTGTGCAATCCGGTTTCCGAGCCAGTCACGGGTGCACCTCAGCCACGCTCAAGGTACTAAACGATATCATAACCGCCATCGATAAAAGACATTACTGTGCAGCCGTCTTCATCGACCTGGCCAAGGCTTTCGACTCTGTCAATCACCATATTCTTATCGGCAGACTCAATAGCCTCGGTTTTTCTAATGACTGCCTTGCCTGGTTCACCAACTACTTTGCAGACAGAGTTCAGTGTGTCAAATCGGAGGGCATGTTGTCCGGTCCTCTGGCAGTCTCTATGGGGGTACCACAGGGTTCAATTCTCGGGCCGACTCTTTTCTCTGTATACATCAATGATGTTGCTCTTGCTGCGGGCGATTCCCTGATCCACCTCTACGCAGACGACACCATTCTGTATACTTCCGGCCCTTCCCTGGACACTGTGCTATCTAACCTCCAAACGAGCTTCAATGCCATACAACACTCCTTCCGTGGCCTCCAACTGCTCTTAAACGCTAGTAAAACCAAATGCATGCTTTTCAACCGTTCGATGCCTGCACCCGCACGCCCGACTAGCATCACCACCCTGGACGGTTCCGACCTAGAATATGTGGACATCTATAAGTACCTAGGTGTCTGGCTAGACTGCAAACTCTCCTTCCAGACTCATATCAAACATCTCCAATCCAAAATCAAATCTAGAGTCGGCTTTCTATTCCGGAACAAAGCCTCCTTCACTCACGCCGCCAAACTTACCCTAGTAAAACTGACTATCCTACTGATCCTCGACTTCGGCGATGTCATCTACAAAATAGCCTCCAATACTCTACTCAGCAAACTGGATGCAGTTTATCACAGTGCCATCCGTTTTGTTACTAAAGCACCTTATACGACCCACCACTGCGACCTGTATGCCCTAGTCGGCTGGCCCTCGCTACATGTTCGTCGTCAGACCCACTGGCTCCAGGTCATCTACAAGGCTATGCTAGGCAAAGTGCCGCATTATCTCAGTTCACTGGTCACGATGGCTACACCCACCCGTAGCACGCGCTCCAGCAGGTGTATCTCACTGATCATCCCTAAAGCCAAAACCTCATTTGGACGCCTTTCCTTCCAGTTCTCTGCTGCCTGCGACTGGAACGAATTGCAAAAATCTCTGAAGTTGGAGACTTTTATCTCCCTCAACAACTTTAAAAATCTGCTATCCAAGCAGCTAACCGATCGCTGCAGCTGTACATAGTCCATCTGTAAACTACCCACCCAATTTACCTACCTCACCCCCATACTGCTTTTATTTATTTTACTTTTCTGCACTTTTGCACACCAGTATCTCTTCTTGCACATGATCATCTGATGATTTATCACTCCAGTGTTAATCTGCTAAATTGTAATTATTCGATTTATTGCCTACCTCATGCCTTTTGCACACATTGTATATAGATTCTCTTTTTTCTACCATGTTATTGACTTGTCTATTGTTTACTCCATGTGTAACTCTGTGTTGTTGTCTGTTCACACTGCTATGCTTTATCTTGGCCAGGTCGCAGTTGCAAATGAGAACTTGTTCTCAACTAGCCTACCTGGTTAAATAAAGGTGAAATAAAAAATAAAATAAAAACACACACCACCACCACATACACACACACAGTCCCCCACCACACACACACACACACACACACTCCCCCACCACATACACACACACAGTCCCCCACCACACACACACACACTCCCCCACCACATACACACACACCTCCACCACATACACACACACTCCCCCACCACATACACACACACCACCACCACATACACACACACACTCCCCCACCACATACACACACACACACACACCACCACCACATACACACACAGTCCCCCATCAATTACACACACACACAGTCCCCCACCACACACACACACACACTCCCCCATCACATACACACACACCACCACCACATACACACACACACTCCCCCACCACATACACACACACCACCACCACATACACACACACACACTCCCCCACCACATACACACACACACACACACCACCACCACATACACACACAGTCCCCCATCACACACACACACACACTCCCCCACCACATACACACACACACTCCCCCACCACATACACACACACACTCCCCCACCACATACCCACACACAGTCCCCCACCACACACACACACTCCCCCCACCACTTACACACACACACACACCACCACTTACACACACACAGTCCCCCACCACACACACACACACACACTCCCCCCACCACATACACACACACACTCCCCCACCACATACACACACACACTCCCCCCACCACATACACACACACACACACCACCACTTACACACACACAGTCCCCCACCACACACACACACACACACTCCCCCACCACATACACACACACACTCCCCCACCACATACACACACATTTTTCCTTCTTCCATTACCTATTTTCTCTGCTCTTCCCTCTCTAAGTCCTCTCCTTCCTTCTCTCCTCTCTCTCCTCTCTCTCTTCCCTCTCTCTATCTCTCCTCCCTCTCTCCTCTCTTTCTTTCCCTCTTGCCCCTCTCTCTCTCTCCTCACTTTCCTCTCTCTCTCCTCTCTATCTTTCCTTCTCTCCTCTCTCTCTTTCCCTCTCTCCTCTCTCTCTTACCCTCTTTCCTCTCTCCTCCCTCACTTCCCCTCCTCTCTTCCTCATTCCCTTCCTATTTAAGATCTTCCCTGCTAATCACCGTCATTTTGAGATAATATGAAGTTAATTTTAGCTCTGATTTATACACTGCTCTAATCTACACACTACACACAGAAATTGGGGAGACCAATGGATTTTGATTGTCCTTTATAGCTTTTTCTAATTCATTCAACTCCTCATGAATTTGTCATTGTTCTGCGTTTGTGTCAATCTCTCTCTCTCTCTCTCTCTCTCTTTCTCTCTCTCTCTCTCTCTCTCTCTCTCTCTCTCTCTCTCTCTCTCTCTCTCTCTCTCTCTCTCTCAATTCAATGGGCTTTATTGGCATGGGAAACATATGTTAACATTGCCAAAGCAAGTGAGATAGATAATATACAAAAGTGAAACAAACAATAAAAAATAACAGGAAACATTACACATACAGAAGTTTCAATACAATAAAGACATTACAAATGTCATATTATGTATATATACAGTGTTGTAACAATGTACAAATGGTTAATGTACACAAGGGAAAATAAATAAGCATAAATATGGGTTGTATTTACAATGATGTTTGTTCCTCACTGGTTGCCCTTTTCTTGTGGCAACAGGTCACAAATCTTACTGCTGTGATGGAACACTGTGGTATTTCACCTAGTAGATATGGGAGTTTATCAAAATTGGGTTTGCTTTCGAATTCTTTGTGGATCTGTGTAATCTGAGGGAAATATGTGTCTCTAATATGGTCATACATTGGGCAGGAGGTATCTCTCCCTCTCTCTCTCTCTCTGTCTCTCTCAATTCAATTCAATTCCATTCAATTTGCTTTATTGGCATGACGTAACAATGTACATATTGCCAAAGCTAACTTTGGATATTTACAATATGAAAAGAATAACAATCAAAATGGTCAACGGGACAACAGTAACAACAATAACCAAGGATCAAATAACCATACATTCAACAATAACAATACGCATACAGTAGAGGACATGTGCAGGTTGTCCCTCATCGTATGGCAGGCAGCAATGTAGTGCACTGCCAACCCACAGCTCTCTGCCTCCTCCCCCAACAGGACGGGTAGCCTACTCTCATCAGAGAGGTCTTTGAAACCTTGAATAAGGTTTGAATGGCAAGGCTGTGCTCACTGAGCCTGTACTTTGTCAAGGTTTTTCTAAGGTTTTGATCAGTAACCTTGGTCAAATATTTAGCCACAGTGTACTGTCGATTTAGGGCCAGATAGCACTGCATTTTGCTTTGTGTTTGTGCTTGTGTTTCCCAATAACAATGTAGTTTTGTTTTGACTGTGTTGTAATTTGGTTTATTCTGATTGATTGGATGTTCTGTTCCTGAGGCTTCAGGGTGTTAGTAGAACAAGTTTGTGAACTCAGCCCCAGGACCAGCTGGATGAGGGGACTCTTTTCTTTGCTCAGCTCTTGGCATTGCAGGGCTTGGTAATGATATGAGAGGGGGTCACTGTATTTGAGATGTTTCCAAAACTTAATTGCTCTTTTTAGAGTTTTTATTATTAGTGGATATTGGCCTAATTCTGCCCTGCATGCATTGTTTGTAGTTTTCCTCTGGACATGTAGGAGAATCTTACTCTGCATGCAGGGTTTCAATGGGGTGTTTGTCCCATTTGATGAGATCTTGCTTTGCAAGTGGATCCCACACCTCGCGGCCATAAAGTGCAATTGGTTCAATTAGTTTTAGCCAAATTTGAATAGGTATTTCAATTTGTTATTGTTTTTTAATGGCGAGAACGCCCTGCGTGCATTCTCTCTCTGTTCATTCCCTGTGTCATTAAGGTGTCCAGTTGAGCTTATTTTTAAACCTTAGTAATTGTAGTGTGCAGTACTCTATATATTTTGTACCACTTGATCTGGATCTTCTCTGGAAAATCATTATTTTGGTATTTTTGGGGTTTACTGCCAGGGCCCAGGTCTGGCAGTACTGCTCTAGCAGGTCCAGGCTCTGTTGTAGGCCATGTGCTGTGGGTGACAGCAGGCATAGGTCATCTGCGAAGAATAGGCATTTAACCTCTGAATTGTGGAAACTAACACCAGGGGCTGAGGATTTTTCTAGAATAGTGTGCAGGGCTCAGATTTCAACCCTGGCGAAGGCCCCGCCCCTGGTTTAGGAATTCTGTTATTTTCTTGCCAATTTCAATGCTGCACGTATTGCCAGTATACATTAATTACATTTTTACATTGTTTTACCCCCTACACCACTTTCAATAACTTTGTAGAACAGTCCTCTATGCCAAATAGAATCAAATGCTTTTGGAAGTCGATAAAGCAAGTGTATATTTTGGTATTATTTTGGTGGACATGTTTCTCTATCAGGGTGTGTAGGGTGTAAATATGATGTTCTGGTAAAAATCTAATTTCTATTTTACTCAAGACATTGTGCTTGTTAAGGAAGTTTAGAACTCTTACATTTATAATACTATAGAAAACCTTCCCCAGGTTACTGTTCACGCAAATGCCTCTGTAATTGTTAGGGTCAAATTTGTCTCCTTTCCTAAAGATTGGGATTATGAGTCCTTGATTCCAGATGTCAGGGAAATAACCTACACTCAGGATCAAATTTAACAGTTTTAATATAGCCAATTGAAATGTTGCACTAGTGAGTTTGAGCATCTCATTTAGGATGCCATCAGGTCCGCATGCTTTTTCAAATTTGAGGGAAATTTGAGGGCCTGAAGTTTCTTATAGAGCTCCTGGTCAGAAATTGGGGAGACCATTGGATTTTGATTGTCCTTTATAGCTTTTTCTAATTCATTCAACTCCTCATGAATTTGTCGTTGTTCTGTGATGTTTGCTATTGTGGTAAGCTACTATAACGCTATATTGTGTTTTCGCTGTAAAACACTTAGAAAATCTGAAATATTGTCTTGATTCACAAGATGCCTGTCTTTCATCTACTGCACGCTGTGTATTTTTAAGAAATGTTTTATGATGAGTAATTAGCTAATACACGATGGTCTCTGTAGTTATTCTAGTCGCTTTGGTGAGAGTTGGGATGGTGGCTGCAATGGTAAACTATGATTTA
>NC_074672.1:39487191-39509691 GCF_029448725.1 Salvelinus fontinalis | reverse complement strand
GATGTACAAATGGTTAAAGTACAAAAGGGCAAATAAATAAGCTTAAATCTGGGTTTTATTTACTCTATGCCTCTATCTCTCTCTCTGCTTCTCTCTCTCTGCCTCTATTTTCTATCCTTTTTTTCTATCATGTTGTGCTCTCATCTCAAATTATCTATCATGTCTTTCTGAATTTCATATTTGACTTTAGATTTCAGCTTTTAGGAATTATGGACAAATTTAAAACAGTACACATTCTGCTACAAAATATTATTTGATGCAGTTTTAGAAACGATATGCTGAATAGGCTCATTCAAACATTCAGAATCCTGTTAATGAAGTCATAGGAGTTACTAACTCTATTACTCTCTCCTCTCCTCTCCTCTCCTCTCCTCTCCTCTCCTCTCCTCTCCTCTCCTCTCCTCTCCTCTCCTCTCCTCTCCTCTCCTCTCCTCTCCCCTCCTCTCCTCTCCTCTCCTCTCCTCTCCTCCTTTCTCTCAGACTCAGCTATAGTAAATGGAGTTTACTGGTCTGAAGCCTTGAATAAAGTGTTTGTGGATAACTTTGAGAGGGACCCATCCCTCATATGGCAGTACTTTGGCAGTGCCAAGGGCTTCTTCAGGCAGTACCCAGGTGAGTGAGAGTGAGAGTAGGAGAGAGAGAGAGAGTGAGAGTGAGAGAGAGAGTGTGTGTGTGTGTGAGAGAGAGAGAGAGAGAGAGAGAGAGAGAGAGAGAGAGAGAGTGTGTGTGTGTGTGTGTGTTTTTTTGTGTGTACGTGTACACACAAACACAGATGTACACAAGCACATACCCACGTATGTCCACACATATGCAGTATGCACACACACAAACAAGCAATGTATTATTTTGTGTGTGTTTGTGTTTGTGTGTGTATATGTGTGTCTGTGTGTGTTTGTAATTAGCTTGGCCAGAGCTGTCTCCCTCAGGCAGAGTGAGGGACAAACAGGGAACGTTTAGTCAAACGGAGTGACAGATGGAGACTGGAGGAGAGGAGAGAGGATAAGAGGAGGGGAGAGAAGGAAAGGAGGAGAGAAGGTGTGGAGGAGGAAAGTGAAGACAGGAGAGGAAAAGAGGAAAGAAGAAGAGGTAGAAAAGCTAGAGGAGAAGAAGAGAGAAGGAAGCAGAGGGGAGGGGAGAGTAAGAGAGGAGAGGAGAAGAAGAGAAGAAAAGAATAGAGAGGAGAGGAGAAGAAGTGAGGAAAAGAATAGAGAGGAGAGGAGAAGAGAGGAGAGGAGAAGAAGAAGAGAGGAGAGGAGAAGAGAAGATGTGAGAGGAGAGGACAGGACGGGAGAGGAGAGGGGAAGATATTAGAGGAGAGGAGAGGAGAGGAGAGGCGAGGAGAGGAGAGGAGAGTAGAGGAGAGGAGAGGAGATTAAAAAAAAGGTGATTAAGGTACATGAGGCTGGCAGGGTGCTCTGTGTTTCAACGCAAATAATTTCTAGCAAATTCAGCTTTGAATTATATTTAAATCCCATCTCTGTGTATCCTCAACTCCATTGTAGAAGCCTATCAATAGACAGATGACAGAAAGGGCTCACTTCCTCTACAGATGTATTGATGTCAGTGTATTTGATTAGTAACTGACTGTACGTTACTATATGTATGTTACTATATGTATGTTACTATATGTGTGTTACTATATGTATGTTAGAATGTGTATGTTACTATATGTATGTTACTATATGTATGTTAGAATGTGTATGTTACTATATGTATGTTACTATATGTATGTTACTATATGTAGGTTACTATATGTATGTTACTATATGTATGTTACTATATGTGTGTTACTATATGCATGTTACTATATGCATGTTATTATATGTATGTTACTATATGTATGTTAGAATGTGTATGTTACTATATGTATGTTACTATATGTATGTTACTATATGTAGGTTACTATATGTATGTTACTATATGTATGTTGCTATATGTATGTTACTATATGTAGGTTACTATATGCATGTTATTATATGTATGTTACTATATGTATGTTAGAATGTGTATGTTACTATATGTATGTTACTATATGTATGTTACTATATGTATGTTACTATATGTATGTTACTATATGTATGTTACTATATGTATGTTACTATATGTAGGTTACTATATGTATGTTACTATATGTATGTTGCTATATGTATGTTACTATATGCATGTTACTATATGCATGTTATTATATGTATGTTACTATATGTATGTTAGAATGTGTATGTTACTATATGTATGTTACTATATGTATGTTACTATATGTACGTTACTATATGTGTGTTACTATATTTATGTTAGAATGTGTATGTTACTATATGTATGTTAGAATGTGTATGTTACTATATGTATGTTACTATATGTATGTTACTATATGTACGTTACTATATGCATCTTACTATATGTATGTTACTATATGTATGTTACTATATGTATGTTAGAATATGTATGTTACTATATGTATGTTACTATATGTATGTTACTATATTTATGTTACTATATGTATGTTACTATATGTATGTTACTATATGTATGTTACTATATGTATGTTACTATATTTATGTTACTATATGTATGTTACTATATATATGTTACTATATGTATGTTACTATATTTATGTTACTATATGTATGTTACTATATGTACAGTTGAAGTCGGAAGTTTACATACACATAGGTTGGAGTCATGAAACTCGTTTTTCTACCGCTCCACAAATTTCTTGTTCACAAACTATAGTTTTGGCAAGTCGGTTAGGACATACTTTGTGCATGACAGAACAAATTTTTCCAACAATTATTTACAGACATATTATTTCATTTATAATTCACTGTATCACAGTTCCAGTGGGTCAGAAGTTTACATACACTAAGTTGACTGTGCCTTTAAACAGCTTGGAAAACTCCAAAAAATAATGTCATGGCTTTAGAAGCTTCTGATAGGCTAATTTACATAATTTGAGTCAATTGGAGGAGTACCTGTGGATGTATTTCAAGGCTTACCTTCAAACTCAGTGCCTCTTTGTTTGACATCATGGGAAAAACTAAAGAAATCAGCCAAGACCTCAGAAAATAAATGATATACTTTCACAAGTCTGGTTCATCATTGGGAGCAATTTCCAAACGCCTGAAGGTACCACATTCATCTGTACAAACAATAGTACGCAAGTATAAACACCATGGGACCAGGCAGCTGTCATACCGCTCAGGAAGGAGACACGTTCTGTTTCCTAGAGATGAATGTACTTTGGTGCGAAAAGTACAAATCAATCCCAGAACAACAGCAAAGGACCTTGTAAAGATGCTGGAGGAAACAGGTACAAAAGTATCTATATCCACAGTAAAACGTGTCCTATATCGACACAACCTGAAATGCGGCTCAGCAAAACGTCCATAAAAAAGCCAGACTACGGGTTGCAACTACAAATGGGGACAAAGATCATACTTTTTTGAGAAATGTCCTCCTGTCTGATGAAACAAAAATAGAACTGCTTGGCCATAATGACCATCGTTATGTTTGGAGGAAAAATGGGGAGGCTTGCAAGCCGAAGAACACCATCCCAACTGTGACGCACGAGGGTGGCAGCATCATGTTGTGGGGGTGCTTTGCTGCAGGAGGGACTGGTGCACTTCACAAAATAGATGGCATCATGAGGCTGGAAATGTATGTGGATATATAGAAGCAACATCTCAAGACATCAGTTGGGAAGTTAAAGCTTGTTCGCAAATGGGTCTTCCAAATGGACAATGACCCCAAACATAGTTCCAAAGTTTTGGCAAAATGGCTTAAGGACAACAGTGGCCATCACAAAGCCCTGACCTCAACATTTGTGGGCAGAACTGAGAAAGCGTGTGCGAGGAAGGAGGCCTACAAACCTGACTCAGTTACACCAGCTCTGTCAGGAGGAATGGGCCAAAATTCACCCAACTTATTGTGGGAAGCTTGTGGAAGGCTACCCGAAACGTTTCACACAGGTTAAATAATTTAAAGGCAATGCTAATTGAGTGTATGTAAACTTCTGACCCACTGGGAATGTGATGAAAGAAATAAAATCTGAAATAAATCATTCTCTCTACTATTATTTTGACATTTCACATTCTTAAAATAAAGTGATGATCCTAACTGACCTAAGACAGGGAATTTTTACTAGGATTAAATGTCAGGAATTGTGAAAAACTGAGTTTAAATGTATTTGGCTAAAGTGTATGTGAACGTCCAACTTCAACTGTATGTATATTACTATATATTGTTACTATATGTATGTTAGAATGTGTATGTTACTATATGTATGTTAGAATGTGTATGTTACTATATGTATCTTACTATATGTATCTTACTATATTTATGTTAGAATGTGTAGGTTACTATATGTATGTTACTATATGTATGTTACTATATGTATGTTACTATATGTATCTTACTATTTGTATCTTACTATATGTACGTTAGTATATGTATGTTACTATATGTATGTTACTATATGTATGTTACTATTTGTATGTTACTATATGTATGTTACTATTTGTATGTTACTATATCTACGTTACTATATGTATGTTACTATATGTATGTTACTATATGTATGTTAGTATATGTATGTTACTATATGTATGTTACTATATGTATGTTACGATATGTATGTTACTATATGTATGTTACGATATGTATGTTACTATATGTATGTTACTATATGTATGTTACTATATGTATGTTACTATATATATGTTACTATATGTATGTTAGAATGTGAAGATTACTATATGTATGTTACTATATGTATGTTACTATATGTATGTTAGAATGTGTATGTTACTATATGTATGTTACGATATGTATGTTACTATATGTATGTTACTATATGTATGTTACTATATGTATGTTACTATATGTACGTTACTATATGTATGTTACGATATGTATGTTACTATATGTATGTTACTATATGTATGTTACTATATGTACGTTACTATATGTATGTTACTATATGTATGTTAGAATGTGTATGTTACTATATGTATGTTACGATATGTATGTTACTATATGCATGTTAGAATGTGTATTTTACTATATGCATGTTACTATATGTATGTTACTATTTGTATGTTACGATATGTATGTTAGAATGTGTATGTTACTATATGTATGTTACTATATGTATGTTACTATATGTATGTTAGAATGTGTATGTTACTATATGTATGTTACGATATGTATGTTATGATATGTGTCACGCTCCTGACCTTATTTCCTTTGTTTAGTCTTTGTTTAGTTGGTCAGGACGTGACCTGGGTGGGCATTCTATGTTTTGTGTTTCTATGTTTGGTTTATTGTTTGGCCTAATATGGTTCTCAATCAGAGGCAGGTGTTTGTCATTGTCTCTGATTGGGAACCATATTAAGGTAGGCTGTTTTTCACTGTTTGTTTGTGGGTGATTGTTCCTGTTCGTGCGTTCATTGTTTTTTCTATGTTCACATGTTCAGGACTGTAGCGTCGTTGGTTTCGTTCTGTGTATTGTTTTGTTCGTTTTGAAGAGTATTCAAATAAATATGGATACATACCACACTGCCATTTGGTCCTCCTCTCTTCCACATTACGACGATCGTTACTATATGTATGTTACTATATGTATGTTACTATATGTATGTTACTATATGTATGTTACTATATGTATGTTACTATATGTATGTTACTATATGTATGTTACTATATGTATGGTACTATATGTATGGTACTATATGTATGTTACTATTTGTATGTTATTATATGTATGTTACTATATGTATGTTACTATATGTATGTTACTATATGTATGTTACTATATGTATGTTACTATATGTATGTTAGAATATGTATGTTACTATATGTATGTTACTATATGTAGGTTACTATATGTACGTTACTATATGTATGTTACTATATGTATGTTACTATATGTATGTTAGAATATGTATGTTACTATATGTATGTTACTATATGTTAGTTACTATATGTACGTTACTATATGTATGTTACTATATGTATGTTACTATATGTACGTTACTATATGTATGTTAGAATATGTATGTTACTATATGTATGTTACTATATGTATGTTACTATATGTACGTTACTATATGTATGTTACTATATGTATGTTACTATATGTATGTTAGAATATGTATGTTACTATATGTACGTTACTATATGTATGTTAGAATATGTATGTTACTATATGTATGTTAGAATATGTATGTTACTATATGTACGTTACTATATGTATGTTACTATATGTATGTTACTATATGTATGTTACTATATGTATGTTAGAATGTGTATGTTACTATATGTATGTTACTATATGTATGTTACTATATGTATGTTAGAATATGTATGTTAGAATATGTATGTTACTATATGTATGTTACTATATGTACGTTACTATATGTATGTTACTATATGTATGTTACTATATGTACGTTACTATATGTATGTTAGAATATGTATGTTACTATATGTATGTTACTATATGTATGTTAGAATATGTATGTTACTATATGTACGTTACTATATGCATGTTAGAATATGTATGTTACTATATGTATGTTACTATATGTATGTTACTATATGTATGGTATTGTATCTATGTTAGAATGTGTATGTTACTATTTGTATGTTACTATATCTATGTTAGAATGTATATGTTACAATTTGTATGTTACTATATGTATGTTACTATATGTATGTTACTTTAAGTATGGTATTGTATCTATGTTAGAATGTGTATGTTACTATTTGTATGTTACTATATGTATGTTAGAATGTGCATGTTACTATATGTATGTTACTTTAAGTATGGTATTGTATCTATGTTAGAATGTGTATGTTACTATTTGTATGTTACTATATGTATGTTTCTATATGTATGGTATTAGTAACTGATGATGGCTCCTCCCCACCTCTCCATGGTCACCGTGGAAACAGGGATCAAATGGAGACCAGATGAACATGGAGTCATTGCTTTCGACTGTCGCAACCGCAAATGGTGAGTGCAGCTTCCTCCCACCACTGTCATTGGACAAGTACACATGTTCTGTTCCCACTGAGACTGTGTGTGTGTGTGTCTGTCACTCTGAGACTCTTCTGATGTCTATGTGTGTGTGTGTGTGTGTGTGTGTGTGTGTGTGTGTGTGTGTGTGTGTGTGTGTGTGTGTGTGTGTGTGTGTGTGTGTGTGTGTGTGTGTGTGTGTGTGTGTGCTTGCCTGTGTGTGTGTGCTTGCCTGTGTGTGTGTGCTTGTGTGCGTGCGTGCGTGTGTAGGTACATCCAGGCAGCCACATCTCCTAAGGATGTAGTGATCTTGGTGGATGTGAGTGGCAGTATGAAGGGCCTGAGGCTGACCATTGCCAGACAGACCGTCTCTTCCATACTGGACACACTGGGGGACGACGACTTCTTCAATGTCATTGCTGTGAGTCGTGTGTGTGTGTGTAGAGTCATACTCACAAACATTAGTAGAAGTCTATAACAGTCCATGTTATTAACTCTCTCACACACACGTGCTCGCATGAGCACACACACACACACACACACACACACACACACACACACACACACACACACACACACACACACACACACACACACACACACACACACACACACACACACACACACACACACACACACACACACACACACACACACACACACACACACACACACACACACACACACACACAGAGCACACACACACACACCATTCTCCTGAGATCAGAGGAAATACTGGAACGAAGCAGCTCTTTCCCCTGTCATGCTCTCGGATTTGAATTGCAAAATAGGACGTTGTGATTGGAACCTGCCCCCGGCTCTGAAATCATTGTTATCATATCTTAGTCGCATGATTTTTCATCAGTAATGTGTGTGTGCGTGCATGTGCATGTGCATGAATATTTACGTGCGTGCATGTTTTCATTGCTTAGTCTGATAATATTCTACATCAGACGTTGCCAGACTTCTGTCTGATTCATACCAGCAGAAAAGTCTTTGTTAGTTTTGTGATTTCATTTGATGTCATAATCATATTAGCTGACTGAAATGTCCCTCTGCCAGCTGAGAGTAGGTTATGGGACAGTCAACCCTCTGTCAGCTGAGAGTAGGTTATGGGACAGTCAACCCTCTGTCAGCTGAGAGTAGGTTATGGGACAGTCAACCCTCTGTCAGCTGAGAGTAGGTTATGGGACAGTCAACCCTCTGTCAGCTGAGAGTAGGTTGTGGGACAGTCAACCCTCTGTCAGCTGAGAGTAGGTTATGGGACAGTCAACCCTCTGTCAGCTGAGAGTAGGTTGTGGGACAGTCAACGCTCTGTCAGCTGAGAGTAGGTTATGGGACAGTCAACCCTCTGTCAGCTGAGAGTAGGTTATGGGACAGTCAACCCTCTGTCAGCTGAGAGTAGGTTGTGGGACAGTCAACCCTCTGTCAGCTGAGAGTAGGTTATGGGACAGTCAACCCTCTGTCAGCTGAGAGTAGGTTGTGGGACAGTCAACGCTCTGTCAGCTGAGAGTAGGTTGTGGGACAGTCAACCCTCTGTCAGCTGAGAGTAGGTTATGGGACAGTCAACCCTCTGTCAGCTGAGAGTAGGTTATGGGACAGTCAACCCTCTGTCAGCTGAGAGTAGGTTGTGGGACAGTCAACCCTCTGCCAGCTGAGAGTAGGTTGTGGGACAGTCAAGTAGAAACATCATGTTTAACTCCATAATATTCATCACAGACAGTTTGACGGTGTTTGTGTGATTATGAAGGTAGACATTGTCATATTTGAGACAAGAATACATTTTATGAGCACAGGGATAAAATACTGCATGTGCACACACACACGTGCGCACACGCACACATACACACATACACGCACGCACATTCACACACACACACACACACACAGATCAGAATGAAACATGGGGCTCGAGAGAAAGACACATCCTTCTCTTGTTGACTTTGAAGTCTAATTTGTAGTCATGCATTAAATGATGAGTATTATCAGAGAGCGGCAGGCAGTGTGTGTGTGTGTGTGTGAGTGTGTGTGTGTGCGTGTGGTGCTTTACTGGGGAATCAGAAATATTGCGTTGCACAGAGCAAGGAGCGGTGTATTAAACAAAGTGAATTATTATTATCAGGGATAGAGGGATAGGACATAGACTCAGCAAAAAAATAAAATAAAAAAATATATTCAGGACCCTGTCTTTCAAAGACAATTCGTAAAAATCCAAATAACTTCACAGATCTTCATTGTAAAGGTGAACACTGTTTCCCATGCTGTTCAATGAACCATTAACAATTAATGAACATGCACCTGTGGAACAGTCATTAAGACACTAACAGCTTACAGATGGTAGGCAATTAAGGTCAGAGTTATGAAAACTTAGGACACTAAAGAGGTATTTTTACTGACTCTGAAAAACACCAAAAGAAAGATGCCCAGGGTCCCTGCTCATCTGCGTGAATGTGCCTTAGGCATGCTGCAAGGAGGCATGAGGACTGCAGATGTGGCCATATAAATTGCCATGTCCGTACTGTGAGACGCCTAAGACAGCGCTACAAGGAGACAGGACGGACAGCTGATCGTCCTCGCAGTGGCAGACCACGTGCAATAACACCTGCACAGGATCGGTACATCTAAACATCACACCTGCGGGACAGGTACAGGATGGCAAGAACAACTGCCCTAGTTACACCAGGGACGCACAATCCCTCCATCAGTGCTGAGACTGTCCGCAATAGGCTGAGAGAGGCTGGACTGAGGGCTTGTAGGCCTGTTGTAAGGCAGGTCCTCACCAGACATCACCGGCAACAGCGTTGCCTATGGGCACAAAGTTTTGTCTCACCAGGGGTGATGGTCAGATTCTCGTTTATCGTCAAAGGAATGAGCATTATACTGAGACCTGTACTCTGGAGCGGGATCGATTTGGAGGTAGAGGGTCTGACATGGTCTGTGGCGGTGTGTCACAGCATCATCGGACTGAGCTTGTTGTCATTGCAGGCAATCTCAACGCTGTGCGTTACAGGGAAGACACCCTCCTCCCTCATGTGGTACCCTTTATGCAGGCTCATCCTAACATGACCCTCCAGCATGACAATGCCACCAGCCATACTGCTCGTTCTGTGCATGATTTCCTGCAAGACAGGAATGTCAGTGTTCTGCCATGGCCAGCGAAGAGTCCGAATCTCAATCCCATTGAGCACGTCTGGGACCTGTTGGATCGGAGGGTGAGGGCTAGGGCCATTCCCCCCAGAAATGTGAACTTGCTGGTGCCTTGGTGGAAGAGTGGGGTAACATCTCACAGCAAGATCTGGCAAATCTGGTGCAGTCCATGAGGAGGAGATGCACTGCATTACTTAATGCAGCTGGTGGCCACACTAGATACGGACTGTCACTTTTGATTTTGAACCCCCTTTGTTCAGGGACACATTATTCCATTTCTGTTAATCACAAGTCTATGGAACTTGTTCATTTTATGTCTCAGTTGTTGAATCTTGTTATGTTCTGTTACGCACACCTCTTGGAGGAGGGAACACAACACCATGCTACACTCAACTCCCCATGGAGTGAAAGAGGTATCTGATTGTAGGTGCGGGTAAGGATGACAGAGGCAGAGAATATTACCATTTACTGGGAATTTATTTCCAGGTACGTTTGTCTCTATACCCTGTAATATGACATGCAAGCCACAATACGTTTCAGGGGACCAGGGTAAAGCATCAGTAACGATTACTGACTGTGCCGCGCCGGTGTCTCGTAGGATTTGTATGGGCTTTTGATCAGCTTGTTCTCCAGTTAAGGTTTTTTTGTGGCTCCTGAAGCGCTGCCTATAAGCTACAGGAACAACACAGTTGTTTTAACTATATTATACTGTAAACTGTCTTCCAGGGAGAGAGCAGCTACAACTTCCTGGGCTTTCACAGACAATTTATATTGCAACAGGAGCAGCCAAACCTCAAGTAGCCAATGCAGTGCAGTGGCCACACGCTCAAATGCAGAGAAATAGGAATCAACTTCCGACTCCCGGAATGGAGGGACTAAAGCAATATTTTTACACACGTCGAAGTGGGCTTGATGACAGGCAGGTTGTGGAGTCGCACTGGGCCAGTGTCTAGATCCAGTTGTCGGATCCTCACCTCCTTGTCGATTTTCATTTTCCTAATTTCTAAATCAAACTTCATCTGTCTCTCTCTTTATCTTTTTGCTCCATTTCCAAACGGGCCAGCCTCACCTTCAGCCTTGCAGTCCCGTCTGAATGACCTGAAGCAGAAGATAAAGGGTTGAATCGGGGCAATGTAAAGGGGGTACGAGCAACTCCTTCCTCCATGCCGTCCTCCGACTTGGCATCGGAAGGTCTACCCGTCTCCTCTCCTGAAGCCTCCCTCTCAACTTTCAACAAGAAAATTCATTTTCTCACTAAATCCTCCCTGACTGGCACCAAAAGCTAAGCCTCTAGGGCTTTCTCAGGGACGAAGAGTCCATAATGGTCAGCTACAGCGCAAAGGTCTACTTTCCGCAACCCCACCAACCGATCAACAGAGGGCGCTTCAATAAACCGGGAGACGGCTGAGGCAGCCATTTTGTACAGAGCAGCCTACTGAACACACATAAACTAAACAAGTCACCCAAACTCACAACCTACCACCACACCTCAATAACCAATCACAGAGAGCTCAGAGCAGCAGGGTCCGGTGTGTTTAAAGATCCTGGATGAGCCCCCATTATGTTACGTACGCCTGATGGAGGGAACACAACACGCTGCTACACTCCACTCCCCGTTGAGGTAAAGAGGTATGTGACTGTAGGTGGAGGTAAAGAGGTATGTGATTGTAGGTGGAGGTAAAGAGGTATGTGACTGTAGGTGGAGGTAAAGAGGTATGTGACTGTAGGTGGAGGTAAAGAGGTATGTGACTGTAGGTGGAGGTAAAGAGGTATGTGACTGTAGGTGGAGGTAAAGAGGTATGTGACTGTAGGTGGAGTGAAAGAGGTATGTGATTGTAGGTGGAGGTAAAGAGGTATGTGACTGTAGGTGGAGGTAAAGAGGTATGTGATTGTAGGTGGAGGTAAAGAGGTATGTGACTGTAGGTGGAGGTAAAGAGGTATGTGACTGTAGGTGGAGGTAAAGAGGTATGTGACTGTAGGTAGAGTGAAAGAGGTATGTGATTGTAGGTGCAGGTAAAGAGGTATGTGACTGTAGGTGGAGGTAAAGAGGTATGTGATTGTAGGTGGAGGTAAAGAGGTATGTGACTGTAGGTGGAGTGAAAGAGGTATGTGACTGTAGGTGGAGGTAAAGAGGTATGTGATTGTAGGTGGAGGTAAAGAGGTATGTGACTGTAGGTGGAGTGAAAGAGGTATGTGATTGTAGGTGGAGGTAAAGAGGTATGTGACTGTAGGTGGAGGTAAAGAGGTATGTGATTGTAGGTGGAGGTAAAGAGGTATGTGACTGTAGGTGGAGTGAAAGAGGTATGTGACTGTAGGTGGAGTGAAAGAGGTATGTGATTGTAGGTGGAGGTAAAGAGGTATGTGACTGTAGGTGGAGGTAAAGAGGTATGTGACTGTAGGTGGAGTGAAAGAGGTATGTGATTGTAGGTGGAGGTAAAGAGGTATGTGACTGTAGGTGGAGGTAAAGAGGTATGTGACTGTAGGTGGAGGTAAAGAGGTATGTCATTGTAGGTGGAGGTAAAGAGGTATGTGACTGTAGTTGGAGTGAAAGAGGTATGTGATTGTAGGTGGAGGTAAAGAGGTATGTGATTGTAGGTGGAGGTAAAGAGGTATGTGATTGTAGGTGGAGTGAAAGAGGTATGTGACTGTAGGTGGAGGTAAAGAGGTATGTGATTGTAGGTGGAGTGAAAGAGGTATGTGATTGTAGGTGGAGTGAAAGAGGTATGTGACTGTAGGTGGAGGTAAAGAGGTATGTGATTGTAGGTGGAGGTAAAGAGGTATGTGACTGTAGGTGGAGGTAAAGAGGTATGTGATTGTAGGTGCGGGTAAGGATGACAGAGGCAGAGAATATTACCGTTTACTGTGAATTTATTTCCTTAACACGGTAATGTGGGGAAAAGGGTCTGGACGGAATCAAAGCAAAGAAAGTAAAAGTTAAAGAGTCCCCTCTCCTACCTTACCTGCCTACCCACTACTTATCTAACCTTAACGCCACCTGGCACGCTAACCAAACTACAGGGTCTTACCTAGTGTGCATAGGTGGGGTACATGCTACGGGTATATGTATGCCCACAGTCCTCTTGCCTAAGCACTCCCAAGGTGCATTCCCCTTCCCCCCTGGGAACAAATTAAACAGAATATCACAAACAATTTCAATAATCAAAACACAGTCCTTTTGACATTAAAATTCCTCAGCAGGACCGGCTACAAAATACTTCACAAAAACTGTCTGCACAACAACCAACACACGACATCAAAGAAGTTCTCTCTCCTAACAAAGGAACACTGGCTTTTATCCAGCTGCAGAAGGAGTTTGTAATTGCCGACAGCTGTATCCCCTAACGAGAGGGTGGGATCAGAGTTCCAATCTGCCATGGGGCCGACCAATCACCTGCTTGGGGGAATCCAGGAAGCCATTTCCTGAAAAACACACATAAACACTTACAAACCCACAACAACACAGAAACTGGGGAACGTAACATGTTCATACAAATATGTACACATGTTAAAACCTCTACCGAGTACCTAACCCGGATTCGGGAGCACCCCCCACCCCCCCCCCACACTGATTAGCATCGCTAGCATAGCGTCACAATTAAATAGTAGCATCTAAATATCATTAAATCACAAGTCCAAGACACCCAATGAAAGACACAGATCTTGTGAATAAAGCCACCATTTCAGATTTTTAAAATGTTTTACAGGGAAGACACAATATGTAAATCTATTAGCTAAACACGTTAGCAAAAGACACCATTTTTTTACTCCAACAGTTTTTTCCTGCGTCAGTAGCTATCACTAATTCGACTAAATGAAAATATATATAGCCACTAACCAACAAACAAATTCATAAGATGACAGTCTGATAACATATTTATGGTATAGCATAGTTTTTTTTTTTTAAATGTGCATTTTTCAGGTATAAATCACAGTTCTACATTGCAGCTGCAATCTGATATAGTGCTGATGCAGCCAGAACAATTACAGAGACCAACTTCATATAACTAATTACTTGTCTTAAAACATTTCAGAAAAAATACACAGCGTACAGATATTGAAAGCCCAACATCTGGTGAATCCAAACAATATTTCAGATTTATTAAATGTTTTATAGCGAAAACAAAATGTAGCGCTAAATTAGCATAGCCACGCCAGCCAGAACCAGCTGGGCGCGCCCGACCAGTTCACATGCACGACAGATATATGAAATAACATCGTAAATTGGGTCTTACTATTGCTGATCTTTCATCAGAATGTTGATAAAGGTGTCCTTAGTCCTGATGAGTCGTTCAATCCATTCACAATGGCAACTTTCCCTCTTCATTTAGCGTAGGTACTGGTCGACTAGCACGGTTCTGTCCAAAGTTAAAAAACTCACAGAACGGAACACGGCAAAACTCCCGAAAAAATTCAAATAATCTGATTAAACTATATTGAAAAAACATACATTAAGATGATATGGTCACATGTATCAAACAAACTTCGAGACGGAGATAGTTTTCATCCGTAACGGCAGCATAACAAAAGACAATTGCACCTCTAAAACGCGCGTTTCAGAAAACCGGAAGTTGTCGGTCACGCTAAAGAAATAGGTCTTGTTTCACGTCAGTACAAGATAAACAAAAAATTTCTCCTCTGACGTCTTCCTGACACCCAGAGGAAGACGAATGAAGTGTGTTTCGGGTCATAGGTGGCGTGACCATATATAGGCAGAGCGTTGAAGCGAGCATACACATCTTGCAATCTTCTTCTTGCTCAGGGAAAGTGCTGTCAAATGACTTGTGTTTCACTCAGAGACAAAATTGAAACGGTTTTAGAAACCATAGCTTGTTTTCTATCCAATGGTATATGGTTATATGCATATAGTAACAGCAATAATTGAATAAGAGGCAGTTTAATCTGTAGAGGCAATTATGCTAATGCGAAAACAGCACCCCCTGTATTCTCAAGAAGTTAAGTTTTCTGAAAATAAACGCAGTTGACAGTGACAGGACATTTATTTTTACATACAGTTGAAGTTAGAAGTTCACATACACAATAGCAAAATTCCCTCCCTTATGTAAGTTAGGATCAACACCTTATTTTAAGAATGTGAAATGTCAGTATAATAGTAGAGAGAATGATTTATTTCAGATTTTATTTATTTCATCACATTCCCAGTGGGTCAGAAGTTTACATACACTCAAATAATATTTGGTAGCATTGCCTTTAAATCGTTTAACTTGGGTCAAACGTTTCGGGTAGGCTTCCACAAGCTTCCCACAATAATTTGGGTGTATTTTGTCCCATTCCTCATGACAGAGCTGGTGTAACTGAGTCAGGTTTGTAGGCCTCCTTGCTTGCACACGCTTTTTCAGTTCTGCCAACAAATTTTCCATGGGATTGAGTTCAGGGATTTGTGATGGCCACTCCAATACCTTGACTTTGTTGTCCTTAAGCCATTTTGCCATAACTTTGGAAGTATGATTGGGGTCATTGTCCATTTGGAAGACCCATTTGCGACCAAGCTATAACTTCCTGACTGATGTCTTGAGATGTTGCTTCAATATATCCACATAAATTTCCACCCTCATAATGCCATCTAATTTGTGAAGTGCACCAGTCTCTCCTGCAGCAAAGCACCGTCACAACATGATGCTGCCACCCCCGTGCTTCACGGTTGGGATGGTGTTCTTCGGCTTGCAAGCTTCCCCCTTTTTGCTCTAAACATAACGATAACATAACTATGGTCATTATGGCCAAACAGTTCTATTTTTGTTTCATCAGACCAGAAGACATTTCTCCAAAAAGTACGATATTTGTCCCCATTTGCAGTTGCAAACCGTAGCCTGGCTTTTATATGGCGGTTTTGGAGCAGTGGCTTCGTCCTTGCTGAGCGACCTTTCAGGTTATGTCGATATAGGACTCGTTTTACTGTGGATATAGATACTTTAGTACCTGTTTCCTCCAGCATCTTTACAATGTCCTTTGCTTTTGTTCTGGGATTGATTTGCACTTTTCGCACCAAAGTACGTTCATCTCTAGGAGACAGAACGCGTCTCCGTTCTGAGCATTTGACGGCTGTGTGGTCCCATGGTGTTCATACTTGCGTACTATTGTTTGTACAGATGAACATGGTACCTTCAGGCGTTTGGAAATTGCTCCCAAGGATTAATCAAACTTGTTGAGGTTTACAATTATTTTTCTGAGGTCTTGGATGATTTCTTTTGATTTTCCATGATGTCAAGCAAAGAGGCACTGAGTTTGAAGTTAGGCCTTGAAATACATACACAGGTACACCTCCAATTGACTCAAATGATGTCAATTAGCCTATCAGAACTTCTAAAGCCATGACATTATTTTCTGGAATTTTCCAAGCTGTTTAAAGGCACAGTCAACTTAGTATATGTAAACTTCTGACCCACTGGAATTGTGATACAGTGAATTATAAGTGAAATAATCTGTCTGTAAACATTTTTTGGAAAAATGACTTGTGTCATGCACAAAGTAGAAGTCCTAACCTACATGCCAAAACTATAGTTTGTTAACAAGAAATGTGTGGAGTGGTTGAAAACGAGTTTTCATGACTCCAACCTAAGTGTATGTAAACTTCTGACTTCAACTGTGCATACACATATACACACACACACACACACACACATATCAAATCAAATCAAGTGTTATTTGTCACATCACCGAACAGGTGTAGACCTTAAAGTAAAATACTTACTTACAAGCCCTTAACCAACAATGCAGTTAAAAAAAATATGAATAAGAAATAAAAGTAACAAGTAGTTAAAGAGCAGCAGTAAAATAACAATAGCGAGACTATATACAAGGGGGTACCGGTACAGAGTGTGGTGGAATTATTGTAATCAAAAGGAAAGACATTTTAAATGTTTTCAAAAGAATTAAACTTTATTATTTAATTAGTGCAGTAATGGAGCTGGAGGTGATCACCCCTGGAGGGAGGTGATCACTGAGAAATCAACCAGCTGGTCGGTAATCACCCCTGGAGGTGATCACTGAGAACTCAACCAGCTGGTCGGTAATCACCCCTGGAGGTGACCACTGAGAACTCAACCAGCTGGTCGGTAATCACCCCTGGAGGTGACCACTGAGAACTCAACCAGTTGGTTGGTAATCACCCCTGGAGGTGATCACTGAGAACTCAACCAGCTGGTAGGTAATCACCCTGGAGGTGATCACTGAGAACTCAACCAGTTGGTCGGTAATCACCCCTGGAGGTGATATCTGAGAACTCAACCAGTTGGTTGGTAATCACCCCTGGAGGTGATCACTGAGAACTCAACCAGCTGGTCGGTAATCACCCCTGGAGGTGATATCTGAGAACTCAACCAGCTGGTTTGAGCCAGAGCATTTTATAGCAAAGTCCATCCTCCTTCAGTCTACATAACACACAACAGATGTATGGAACGGGTCACAAGGTTAGGATTTGTATGAAATATACTTATTATTCACAGCAGACAGTATCTGCTGTTAAAACAGTTTTCATTGTGTAGAGACCAGTGTCTTGCCCCCCAACTCCATACTGGAGCCATGTCTCCCTGGTACAGTATAGAACAGAAACATTAACTCATGCTCTGGAATGTGGTATCCCTAAAGATATCATAAATCTCCTGTCAGTGTTATCTCCCAGAGGCCCACTTTCAGTTCACACACACACAATAGAGAGTTAAAAGAACCTTCTATTCTGATGCATAAAACAACCATTTGATGCAATAATAGTATTATAACGAAATCGTGTAATTTCCACCACAACAGTCAATGAGAGGAGGCTAGACACAGGGTGTACCAGTACAGAGTCAATGTGTGGAGGCTATATACAGGGGGTACCGGCACAGAGTCAATGTGTGGAGGCTATACACAGGGGGTACAGAGTCAATGTGCAGGGGCACCGGTAGTCAAGGTAATTGAGGTGGTATATACATGTGGGTAGAGTTGTTAAGGGGTACAGAGTCAATGTGCAGGGGCACCGGTATTCGAGGTAATTGAGGTGATATATACATGTGGGTAGAGTTATTAAACTGACATAAGCACTTATGCAAGTGACTTATGCATAGACTTATGCATGGGGCGGTAGGTAGCCTAGTGGTTAGAGCATTGGACTAGTAACCGAAAGGTTGCAAGATCAAAACCCTGAGTCGAAAAGGTAAGAATCTGTCGTTCTGCACCTGAACAAGGCATTTAACTTCTTTGGGCTGCAAGCCCGAAGCCGGGCACAATATGACAACAGCCACTTCAAGTGCAGGGCGCGAAATTCAAAATATATTTTTTAGAAATATTTAACTTTCACACATTAATAACAAGTCCAATACAGCATATGAAAGATAAACATCTTGTGAATCCAGCCAACATGTCCGATTTTTAAAATGTTTTACAGCGAAAACACCACATATATTTATGTTAGCTCACCACCAAATACAAAAAAGGACAGACATTTTTCACAGCACAGGTAGCATGCACAAAGCCAACCTAACTAACCAAGAACCAACCAAACTAACCAAGACACAACTTCATCAGATGACAGTCTTATAACATGTTATACAATAAATCTATGTTTTGTTTGAAAAATGTGCATATTTGAGGTATAAATCAGTTTTACATTGCAGCTACCATCACAGCTACCGTCACAAATAGGACCGAAGCAGCCAGAGTAATTACAGACACCAACGTCAAATACCTAAATACTCATCATAAAACATTTCATCATAAACTCATCATAAACAGCAAATTAAAGACAAACATCTTGTGAATCCAGCCAATATTTCTGATTTTTTAAGTGTTTTACAGCGAAAACACAATATAGCATTATATTAGCTTACTACAATAGCCTACCACAATACCGCATTCATTCATCAAGGCACGTTAGCGATAGCAATAGGCACGTTAGCGATAGCGAATAAACCAGCAAAAGATATATAATTTTTGACTAACCTTGATAAGCTTCATCAGATGACAGTCCTATAACATCAGGTTATACATACACTTATGTTTTGTTCGAAAATGTGCATATTTAGAGCTGAAATCAGTGGTTATACACTGTGCTAACGTAGCATCTTTTTCCCAGAATGTGCGAATATTTTTATGACACTCAAACTATTCTGACCAAATAACTATACATAAACGTTACTAAAAAATACATGTTATATAGGAAATGATAGATACACTAGTTCTTAAGGCAATCACCGTGTTAGAATTCTAAAAATAACTTCATTACGACATCCAGCTTAGTTATAGCGAGAGAGTGCCCAAACTCTGGGCACAAACTACTAGTACAACATGTTCGACAGATATATGAAATAGCATCATAAAATGGATCCTACTTTTGACGATCTTTCATCAGAATGTTGTATAAGGGGTCCTTTGTCGGGAACAATCGTTGTTTGGATTTAGAATGTCCTCTTCTCCAGTCAGTTAGCACGGAAAGCTAGCAAAGTGGCGCGAAGCTCTCCTTCGTGAACAAACGCAGACAAAGCAACACGCCTAACGTCCCGAAAAAATTTCAATAATCTAATAAAACTATATTGAAAAAACATACTTTACGATGATATTGTCACATGTATCAAATAAAATCAAAGCCGAAGATATTAGTCATCTATTACGACAGCTGTACAGAAGGCAAAACCAGGTCCCTTCACGCGCTCTCCAGAAAACAGGAAACTGGTGACACGTCATACAAAGAGCTTTTGTTCGACCCCAGATCAAGTTATACACTCCATTTCTTCTCTCACTGACTGTCGACATCTAGTGGAAGACGTATGAAGTGCATGTATACTGATATATATCAAGGACATTTATAGGCAGGCCCTAGAACAGAGCATCGATTTCAGATTTTCCACTTCCTGTCAGGAAGTTTGCTGCAAAATGAGTTCTGTTTTACTCACATATATAATTCAAACGGTTTTAGAAACTAGAGAGTGTTTTCTATCCAATAGTAATAATAATATGCATATTGTACGAGCAAGAATTGAGTACGAGGCCGTTTGAAATGGGCACCTTTTATCCGGCTACTCGATACTGCCCCTGCAGCCCAAACAGGTTAACCCACTGTTCCTAGGCCATCATAGAAAATTAGAATTTGTTCTTCACTGACTTGCCTAGTAAAATAAATATTTAATAAGAGAGAGTAGCAGCAGTGTAAAAGGGGTGGGGGTAGCCATTTGATTAGATGTTCAGTAGTCTTATGGCTTGGGGGTAGAAGCTTGTTAGAAGCCTCTTGGACCTAGACTTTGCGCTCTGGTACCGCTTGCCGTGCGGTAACAGAGAGAACAGTCTATGATTAGGGTGGCTGGAGTCTTTGACAATTTTTAGGGCCTTCGTCTGACACCGTCTGGAATAGAGGTCCTGGATGGCAGGAAGCTTGGCACCAGTGATGTACTGGGCAGTACACACTACCCTCTGTAGCGCCTTCCGGTTGGAGGCCTAGCAGTTGCCATACCAGGCAGTGAAGAAACCAGTCAGGATGCTCTCGATGTTGCAGCTGTAGAACTTTTTGAGGATCTGAGGACCCATACCAAATCTTTTCAGTCTCCTGAGGGGGAATAGGTTTTGTCATGCCCTCTTCACGACTGTCTTGGTGTGCTTGGACCATGTTATATTGTTGGTGATGTGGACATCAAGAAACTTGAAGCTCTCAACCTGCTCCACTACAGCTATGTCGATGAGAATGGGGACGTGCTCGGTCCTACTTTTCTTGTGGTCCACAATCATCTCCTTTGTCTTGATCACGTTGAGGGAGAGGTTGTTGTCCTGGCACCACATGGCCAGGTTTCTGACCTCCTCCCTATATGATGTCTCGTCTTTGTCGGTGATCAGACCTATCACTGTTGTGTCATCGGCAAACTTAATGATGGTGTTGGAGTCGTGCCTGGCCATACAGTCATGAGTGAACAGCGAGTACAGGAGGAGACTGAGCACGCACACCTAAGGGACCCCAGTGTTAAGGATTAATGTGGTGGATATGTTGTTACCCACCCTTACCACCTGGGGTAGGCCCGTCAGGAAGTGCAGGAACCAGTTGCAGAGGGAGGTGTTTTGTCCCAGGGTCCTTAGCCTAGTGATGATCTTTGAGGGCACTATGGTGTTGAACGCTGAGCTGTAGTCAATGAATAGCATTCTCACAGGTGTTCCTTTTGTCCAGGTGTGAAAGGGCAGTGTGGAGTGCAATAGAGATTGCATCATCTGTGGATCTGTTGGGGCGGTATGCAAATTGAAGTGTGTCTAGGGTTTCTGGGATGATGGTGTTGATGTGAGCCTTTCAAAGCACTTCATGCCTACAGACATGACTGCTACGGGTCGGTAGTCATTTAGGCAGGTTACCTTAGTGTTCGTGGGCACAGGCACTGTGTTGGCCAGCTTAAACCATGTTGGTATTACAGACTCAGATAGGGAAAGGTTGAAAATGTCAGTGAAGACACTTGTCAGTTGGTCAGCGTATGCTCGGAGTACACGTCCTGGTAATCCATCTGGCCCTGCGGCCTTGTGAATATTGACCTGTTTAAAGGTCTTACTCACACCGGCTGCGGAGAGCGTGATCACACAGTCATCTGGAACAGCTGGTGGTCTCATGCATATTTCAGTGTTACTTTCCTTGAAGCAACATTAGAAGTAATTTAGCTTGTCTGGTAGGCTCGTGTCACTGGGCAGCTCTCAGCTCTCGGCCTTGCCACATCCGACGAGAGTCGGAGCCGGTGTAGTATGATTTGATCTTAATCATGTATTGACGCTTGCCTGTTTGATGGTTCGTCGGAGGGCATAGCGGGATTTCTTGTAAGCTTCTGGGTTAGAGTCCCGCTCCTTGAAAGAGGCAGCTCTACCCCTTAGCTCAGTGCTGATGTTGCCTGTAATCCATGGCATCTGGTTGGGGAATGTAGTCACTGTGGAGACGACGTCCTCGATGCACTTATTGATGAAGCCAGTGACTGATGTGGTGCACTCCTTAATGCCATCGGAAGAATTCCGGAACATATTCCAGTCTGTGCTAGCAAAACAGTCCTGTAGCTTAGCATCAGCTTCATCTGACCACTTTTTTATTGGCCGAGTCACTGGTGCTTCCTGCTTTCATTTGTGCTTGTAAGCAGGAATCAGGAGGAAAGAATTATGGTCAGATTTGCCAAATGGAGGGCAAGGGAGAGCTTTGTACGTGTCTCTATGTGTGGAGTAAAGGTGGTCTAGAATTCTCTCCCTCTGGTTGCACATTTAAAATGCTGATAGAAATTAGGTAAAACAGATTTAAGTTTCCCTGCATTAAAGTCCCCGGCCTCTAGGAGCGCCGCCTCTGGATGAGCGTTTTCCTGTTTGCTTATGGCCATATACAGCTCATTGAGTGTGGTTTT